>NW_015560618.1:1757482-1759900 GCF_001515605.1 Sinocyclocheilus anshuiensis | reverse complement strand
AGAGATGCAAAACAGCGCTGTGGCTGTGTTTGGAATGATTTTTGTTGGAGAAATAGAGCAAAAACAGGAAATATGGCTTCTAAAACATAAGTCTCTTAATAATAACTTCTTGTTTATTGAACTGTTGTAAGAAATCAATATCACATTTGTAATCATGCTGACTTTTGGAGAAAAAAAACGCACTCTTCGTGTGATATTAACTATATGAAAAGATACAACTATATACATTTTCTGCCCCATATCTTGAATTATGTGATAATTCTAAATGCATTTTAATAGACTGATTAATGCAGTGAAAGAACGCACTATAAATGTGCACGCGCACTCACTAGTCTAACCTGCTAGATAGACTTCAGGTAATGTAGGCGCGCATTCTGTAGGTGTTTTGTTTGCTTTTCGCGATATTCTCGATAATATCAAGTCGCACATCCTTAAAACAACAGACCATACATATCGCACACCCCTATACTGTTTAGATTTTTAGAATGCATTGTTTTCTTATCGATCCACCAGTTCACATTTAAAGCTCTGCGTGTTTGCAGGGAAAAACATGGGTCGATTTTCGCATCGGTCTGAACTCTGAACAAAACAACAGTTTTATTGAAAATGCTCATTCTCTGCCAACAGGTGGAGTGTTTGGTAGAAATATAACTGTTTCCCCGGTAATGGCAGAACACAAAGCAGCGCAGCACCGGACTTTGAACATGCAGCACTCGTGTTTATTCAATGAAATCATAGCCTTTTGAAGTTTAATCATCACATTCAGCCATATCGCAATTCTGGTCTTTCCGTCCCCAAATTTAAGACCTCTTGAAATCATAATTAAAACTTTCTTGTACAATTTAAGACTTTTTAAGGTCTTAAATTTGATACAACTAAATTTAAGACTTTAAGACCCGCGGAAACCCTGATTAATATTGGACAGTATTAAACATTTTTCAGCATCAGTCAACAATGGATATTTAATAATTCACAATGATTTCTACAATTTTTATAATTAGATTTCCTTTGACGTCTTCTAATTCTCATATATAGTTAATATTTAAAAACACTTGTTCATTCTGTACATTATATTTCTTCATGAAAGAAACTAATTATCAGCTTATACACAACCTTTCAAAGGTTTGTGGTCAGTAAGATTTTTTTTATTTTTTTTTATTAATATTTTTATTCAGGAAGGATGCATTAAATTGATCAAAAGTGACAAAAGACATTTAAAATCATTCTCTTCACAAAACAATTGGCCAAAGCAAATGCGTCTAATAAAATTAAGACTTTAATATTCTCATGTGAATATGTAACGAGTATTAGTTTGTTAAAGAGCCTACATTACCTGTGTGTTCCAGATATGGACACACTTGTCGAAGGAACCGCTGGCCAGGTGCCGCCCATCTGAGCTGAATGCCACGCTGTAGACGGGCTCCTGGTGTTTGGTCAGTGTGTGGATGCAGGCACCACGCTCCGCGTCCCACAGACGCACCGTTGAATCAAACGACGCACTTAAGGCAGAAAATAAGAAAACAGTTACTAAATGTGTATAATATATATAAGTTCTAAACTGAAAATAGATACAGATTTTAAATTTAGCCAATCAATCAAAATTATATTTAAAAAGGAAGGCTTTCCAAATGAAGAGTGATGGTGATGATATATATGATCATATTACCCCAATTCTACAGTCTCTGCACTGGCTACCTATTAAGTTCCGTATCAGTTACAAAATATTATTACTTCCCTACAAGGCCCTTAATGGTTTAGCTCCTGCGTACCTAACTAGCCTTCTACCACGCTACAATCCATCACGCTCCCTAAGGTCGCAAAACTCTGGACTTTTGGTAGTACCTAGGATAGCAAAGTCCCCTAAAGGAGGTAGAGCTTTTTCGCATTTGGCTCCCAAACTCTGGAATAGCCTTCCTGATAACGTTCGGGGTTCAGACACACTCTCTCTGTTTAAATCTAGATTAAAGACACATTTCTTTGGCCAAGCATTCAAATAATGCATCTCATAATCTTGTACTGCAGTTATATCTGATCAAATGCACATTATTATTCCTTAGCTTGGGTTGAACAAATCATTTTTGCTTGGTTGGAACAGCAGCTACGCTAATTATGTCTCTATTTGTTTCTGCCACAGGATTGACATCACGTGGTAACTAGGAATTACACAAGCTTCAGTCTGGATCCAGAACACCTGAGAAGAGATGATGCAAATCCCTCAGAGGACCTCAGAGGACCTGCCAACCCTGAAACAACATAAACTACCAAATTTTGCTACAAGTTTGATTGCAACATATAATCATTGCTGTTAATAGTGTTCATTGTCCGTTTGATTACGTCATTAACTGAATTGTACCGTACATTTCTGCCATATGTACATCAATTTGACAGTCTCACCACTGATAAGCTACTACTAAATAT
>NW_015560618.1:1749015-1757352 GCF_001515605.1 Sinocyclocheilus anshuiensis | reverse complement strand
CCCCTATTATGCCATTTCAAATATTGCCTTTCATGCAGTTGTGTAATGTAGCTGTATGTGAATGTAAACGATCTGCAAAGTTGTAAAGCTGAAAGTGCACAATAAATAAAGTTATTGTCTCCCAAAATAAAGAATAGACTCTGACAGCTGAAACGAGTCGTTAGTAATTCGAATCCCACTTCCGTGACGGCTACACGTCACGGGGTAACACATTTGCATAATGCTCGCCTATATTCTACGTTGGCCGGCCGCGAACAACTTGACCCCACCCACAAACACGTCATTCTACTGACGACTGCTTCTCTAATCTCGGCGAGTTCAACGCGGGATTCACAAAATGCTTGCTGTTGAAAGATGGATCAGTATCCTGTTTATTTGGACCAGCTGCTCCACTGAATCACAACCTGTAAGTATGATAAATAATAGATGTTTATATTTTCTATAGAGCGTTCAAAATACAGAACTATTGAAATAGGCGTATCGTTTACGAAACGCGCTGTACGCCGTAGACCAATCACAACAGACTAGGTCATCTGACCAATCAGAGCAGAGGAGGCTCACGGAAAGGAGGGGTTTAGAGAGACTGAATCTTTGAACTGCTTCGAACGAATCGTTTGAGAATCGCTGGAAAATGAGGTGATATTAAATGCATATTTTGAAAAAACGAAAGATTTGTTTGACCTTGCATGCATGTAATCCTATTGTAGGAGACTTTAAATAAATAACATTTTAGGAACCATAAAAATGGCATAATAGGGGCACTTTAATGCAAACACATTAGTAAAAAGCTAAATCATCAAAAGAGAAATGGCTGGTTGGCTGTATCTCGCCTTTAGGGTCATGTCATCAGAGCAGGAGGCCAAGAGATTTCCTGTTGGATCCCATTTGATTGCATTGACTTCATTCTGAGGATAAAGGAGTGAAAATCATCAGTGATGTAATCAGTTAGTATGCTTAACCCTAAAATGTTGTATCTATCATATTTGGTGCATATTTGCTTATCCATGATCCTCAGGAAAAAGGACTTCTAATTTTCAACAACAACAACAAAAACCCCTGCTGATTTTGTAATGGCAAGAAAAAATGTTATATTGTTACTGAGATTACAGATGAATAAAAGAGTTCTAGCTCAAACAGCAGAGCATGGTGCTAGCAATGCTGATATCATGGGCTTGATTCCCACATAATGCCTGAACTTTAAATTTGTCGTCTGCATGCAGCGCAAGTCGCTTTGGATAAAAGTGCCTGCCAAATGCAGAAATTTGGATTTGTTTACTAAATATTTCGTACATGAGACAAACTAAAAACAAAATTTAAAATGTCTATTCAAAATGATACAGCAGGTATTTGAGGTACATGTATTTCAATCATCATTGTAACGCATTTTCAACCATAATAAAAATGAACATTCAATCACTAATTAAAACAATTGAAAACTTTAAGATCATTTTATTAAGATATATTTACAGGGATAGATAATTATATCTATGTTTTTTTTATATACACAGCCTGTTCTGTAACAATGATTTTGCCACTATAATTTTATTTATTCACAATCTCTTTTATGTCTGTGTAAATTATATTACATTAGATTAAATATGAATAATAATAAATATATTTATAAATTTATTTATTTATATAATTTCTTAGTTTTTTTCCCCTTTGTTGGCATTGAAACTTTGTTCTGACCACCAAAATGTTTTTAGTTTAGAAATAAATAAATAAATGCC
This sequence comes from Sinocyclocheilus anshuiensis, assembly GCF_001515605.1. Lineage (NCBI taxonomy): Eukaryota > Metazoa > Chordata > Actinopteri > Cypriniformes > Cyprinidae > Sinocyclocheilus > Sinocyclocheilus anshuiensis. Next base: position 1,755,622 of record NW_015560618.1, on the reverse strand, counting down.
TCAAATGTGAGATAGATATATATGTATGTACGTATGCATGTGTACACTCACACACATGCTTTTTTTTTTATTGTTCAAAAGACAGTTTGATTAAAAAAAAGTGATATTTCTGACTTCATATGTAATTCTTTACAGGGTCAAAATATCACTTTTTAGGGTTTCTGGGAAACCAAACAGTCAATGCAAAAAGAAAAAAATAAATAAATATTGATGAAGCTTTAACAAGAGAATATATGCAATAGTAGAATATCTAATGTAAGTGGCTTACTGTGTGGCCCTGGAATGTTTTGACTGGTCTGTCCTGGCCCAGTTTACACACGTAAATGCACATGTCCGTGCTGCAGGAGGCAAACGTGTTGTTGCTCTGCCAGTCCACGTCCAGAGCCGGAGCTGCAGGCGGCAAATGCAAATTACATAATTCGTGACCATTCTTTTGAAACTAGCTAATGTACAACCGGCACATTTGGGTGACAAGGAAAACGTTTTCTAAATTGAAACCAAAAGTAGATTTCTATCTATAATAAAGAACCCTTCTCAGTGGGCGTTAAAAAAGAATCCCACAGCTAATCGCTATACCGAAGATTCTGCAGTTCACATCACAAACAATACAGCTGAGAAAACCTGCCATGCATGCGTTCATTATTGTGCATTAATTAGTGAATTTAACAAAGAGTTTTCCCTCAGTTTTCAACTGGATTAGCAATAATGTCAAGGTCAGCTTTGGATAAATGCATGTCCTGCTTGTGATGATTTTTGTTACTCACCTGAATGGAATGGAAACTGCTGTTTGGCCTCTCCCGTGTGTGCATCCCAAATAATGGTGGTCTGAAAGGTGCAGATTGACATTAGCATCTCAACCTCACCACATCATCTTATTTTGACAGTATATGATAATCATATAAGATTATACTATACCTTATCAACACCAGCGCTGAGGATAAAATTTCCTTTCTTGTTCCACTTTAAAGCAAATATGGGACCTTTGTGCTGCCCCAGTGTACTGGCAAGATTACCTGAAAGTTATGGGACACTTATTAGATTTTTGTAATTGATGATGTAATGATTTGTAATTTAACAAAGCTCACCATCTTTAGTCCATATCCTGGCAAAGCCATCATAGGATCCTGTGGCGAGAAGTGTACCTTCACTCTGTCCAACACAAGAGACAGAAAAATATGAATTTGAGTAATTTGTTCTTTGTATGAAGTGTTTGGAATAAAGAAATAGGCTCAGATGCAAAAGTTGCATGCAGGGTTACTGCAGTTCATAAGCGCTAGTCCCAGCACTCACATTCCAGTCCAGTGAGGTGACGTCTTTGTTACTGGGTACATCCTGCCCTCCCTCCCGAATGCAGTGCCGCAGCACCAGCTGAGTGGATCCTCCCGCGCTGCTCTCACTCAGGTTCCAGATCCGTGCGGTTGAGTCTCCAGAGCTGATGGCAACAACAAAACACAGAGATGAATTCCCATTCAAAAAGTACAGGACATTAAAGGGTCATGAAACCCCAGACTATTTTTTCTAAGATTTTAGCAGAGGTGTTTGTGTTGTACATCATAGAAGACAATGTTAGCATCCGATAATTTTAACTGTTGGAGAAAAGTGGTTAATTTTACGCTTTTTTGCGCTATTTTCATCTTCCGGGTTTAAAGTCTACATTGTGTTGACGTCACAATTTGTGACGTGGCAATGGACTATATTACATCGATGACGCGCCGGTGTCTATTAAATTATTCATGAGACTGCATGTTCTTATCCTATATGTCACAATTTGTGACGCGGCAGTGGACTAATAGTACATCGATGACACGTCGGTGCCTGTTAAATTATTCATGAGACTGCGTGTTCTTATCCAATGAGAAGACGCTTCACTTAATTATTCCCAACAGCATGTGTTGATATGCTATGACAGACGTTTCAGACTGTGAGATGACATCGCGCACATTAACTGAGAGAAACGTTCATGGATCGAAGAGTGTTTGTTTTTGCTTTGTAATAAGAGTTCAGTACAAACGCGATTCATTCACTTGGTGAGCATAACCGTTTTTACAGCTCTGACACCCGTCAAAAGGCTTATATAAACGCCACAGAATAAGCCTTAAAAGTTCTAAGAGGAGCAACAGCGCATTCATATATATGTTGTCGATGCAGAGTGTAAATGGCTGTGCATTTATTTGTGTATGTTGTTGCATATGTTGTTGCATATGATGTTGCTAAAAAGAACATTATTTTGTGTATTTGCAACTTAACCACTGATTTCTAGTCGTGTCCTCTTTTGGAAGGCCAAACAAAGTAGTTTCGCTTTCACAAGGAGAAACACAGTGTCCTCACGACATGGCATTTTTAGCATTTTTTTAAACTGTGGTGAGAACTAACCAGTGCTGAAACGGGGGGTTTCATGACCCTTTAAGCTAAGACATGCAAAACAATAACTGGACTTCTGTCATGACAACTCTCAGGAAGTTTAGCATGGTAATGTGCATGGCAATGTTAATGTGTTTGGTCTTGGTGGAATAGATCTGCTACACTGCTGCAGAGCAAATACAGAGACTTGCTACAGCCAATACATGCGCACACATGCTGTACAGAGGATGTAAGAAATACTGCAGCTGCACATATAAAATGACCTTTAAATACAACATACATGAATTACCCTGTAGCAGATCTACACAGGTGGAGATGGGGATGGAGGAGGGTTTCTGAAGCGCACTACAACTTCTACAGCAAGCTCTAGCCAAGTATTTGAATGTTGTGCAGCAAGCTCATTGGCTGCTGATGCGAAAGAAATCAGTCAGCTGCGCCATGAGAAAAATGGTGTCATTATATCAGATTGAGATAGAAACTATCATCCTGCAACCATCTAGAGTTTCATGACAGAACTTTGTATTAAAATTCACAGTTTGAGAAAATAAACTGTGGCTTTGGCTTAATACCGACCCAGACGCCAGCAGCTCACTGACAGGGTTCCAAGCACAGATGAAGACCTCAGACTCGTGTCCCCGCAGCACCATGGCTTTACTGGCTGGGATCTCCACTGCCCTGTCCACCTCCATCATGTCTGAGTGGTGATCTGTCAAAAGAAGAGGCATTATTAGGGGAGGGACAACAACAGTAGATTCTACAATGGATCACAATTCACTCTTCTATGTTTCTGAGATAGTTTTTTTCTGTGTATGTGAGATGACACGTGTGTACACTAGAGACAGCTGTACTCTGTTTGCTGCCAATTATGCCCCAAAACACACAAAACCATCAAGTAAATAAACTTATTTTCATGGCTGAAACCAAATACAAGAAAATCATAGACTTTATTGCACAGTATATACATTGTGAGAAACTTTGCTTGAGCGTGTGAGGTTTCAGTGCTTTTCTTTCCAAATGCTCTACGAAGGCATCTTTTATGCTGCTTGGAATGCAGTTATAATTTGATACACTAAGCTTACTTACTGACAGACATCTGCTTTCAAATGCTCAAGTGCACTTTGTGTCTTCGTTCTGAAGTGAGTTTGCAGCATAAGGTTGTGTGTGACTTCATGTAAGCAGTTATGTGATTGTGATTTTAATGTAAACACAGTCAGTTATGTCTTATGTCAGTTAGGACAGGATACAACATTGATATGTTAAAATAGATTTGTGCATTAGTGGAACTACAGCCTATTAGTATTGCAGCCGTCTATGACGTTAGCAGTAATAATCAGACAGCAATAATGCTGATAAAAAACAAAATTGTGCTTGTCTGGAAAAATTTAGATACTTAAAACACTCTCAGACACTGAAAACACATTTTGTTCATTGCTTGTAATGTGTTTTTTTGTTCCCCTTTATTTATACTTGCTTAGATGTTTTGAATCTTTATTTAGTTTAGTTAATAATTCTCAACATGTTTTGATTTAATATTCATTTGTAATTATTTTAAGAAGCAATTTGAATTCTAAAAGTAATTTAATAAAACTGCACAAATAAATTTGATATTTCAAGTCTGTTATCTTAATGAATAATAATAAAAAGTAAGTTAAAGGTGTAGTAGGAGATCTTGGAAAATGCTAACTTTAGCCTGATAGCACTGAAAGCGAAGGTCCCACCCTCCCTGCAATCGCCATCCAAAGCCACGCCCTCTGAATGCATTTACGCTCACAGACCAGAACACCAGAGACAACATTACAATAGGCTACATCAGCGGTTCCCAATTCCAATCCTCGCGCCCTCCTGCTCTGCAGATTTCATATGTATCTCTTATCACGTGCAACGTTATATTCGACCGTGAGTGCCCTGGGAAGTGTACATCACCGGATATTCCGCCATGATACCAGTTCCTTTCAACCAGCATAACATAAAATGTTTCTGAAGACAATCACCTATTACACCTTTAAGAATTGTTTTAGAAATGGATCAGAATTGGAATGTGATTGTGAGGTGTTTAAAGATTCCCACCCCCAAACATCATTCATCCTAAAGACAACCAATGTGCTTTATTCATATATGTAACTGAACAGCCATGATGTTCTTTAAAAATGCACCTTTTTTAAACTTAAAAATTAGAACTAAACTAAAATAAGCTTGAGTTAGGTTATTAAAAAAAATAAAAAATAAATAAAGCTAAACAGAAAAAAAGAAAATAGCAATAACTAAAACTAAAATAAAAATTCAAAATCTAGCAAATACAAGCTAATCCAAAATATATATAAATACTATAATTGTATTATCTCTAAAAAAAAACACTGGTTATGGTCGGAAATGTCTATTCAGGAGTCAGGACAAACTGATGGTATATCAGCAAAAACCAGAGACCAGATGTTATTTAAACAGGTCACATGCTGTATTTGTCCAATACATTTTATCGATGCCACAAATATGCAAAGAACATTAATCTGGGGTTTACAAATGTACTGTGTGAAAACTCGCAACCTGACAATCCAGGATTAATTCCTAACCCAGGGTAAAGACTGAAAACAATAACCCAGGGTTGAGAATGACCAGGGGGTAATGGCTAATCATTAATAATTAATATTGTGAAAAGCCCTCACAAGGGTAGGTAAATGCTGACAATTTTTTTTTTGTGGTTTTTGGTCACAGGTTCAACCATGTTATGGACTAAATAGTATTCCTTATTGACAATTCCAACAGTTTTGACAAATAATGTAGGGTGTGAGCTTACTAGACAGCGTGTGAGATCCGTTCTCCTCTCCATTAGCCGTGTTCTCTCCGTTCTTTGCAGTGGCGGCCGCTGTGGTGCTGGAGGTGGCGGCAGCTTGCTGCTGAGCCAGCTTATCCTTATACACCTGCTGCCTCGTTTGCACCACGTCTGGCATCACTGCATCAATCAACGACAGCGACTCGATTGGTCGTCCATCAAACAGAGTACCATCCTGTGACATGTTACACAACAGGTACAAGAAGGTTGAGTACATTTTTTCAGATTCAGCGCATCTTGCATAAGTAATGGGCAAATTGTGAAATATCCATATCTGGTAGCAGTACCAGCGCTGACCTCATTGATGCTGACTTCAGCCTCCACATACTGCAGGCCTTTCTGGATGATGGAGATTAGGGCAGCAGGGGGCACCAGAGCTCCGTTGATGTTGGACTGGCTGATGTGGCTCTCTATGCCAAAGGTGAACGCTGAGTGGGAGAAGCCTGCAGGGGAAAGGAAGACAGCTCCTGTTACCATTTAGGAACAAGTATTTGTGAATAGTGAGGTCAAAAGTATTGGTAATCTGGTTCCAAGTCAATAAAGAAACTGTAAAAATGTTACATAATCGATAACAGTCCTCCTGACCCAATTTTGTCAACTGACAGGCAGCTGATTTCAAACCAGGGTTAAAACTTAAAGCATAAAAACATTTGTTACTTGAAACTAAATAATAACTGAAATTAAATTAGTAAAATGACTACATAAACAGTTAACTTGTTTTATTCTAGCTAGCTGCCAAGGCAATATTTTTTTTATTTTTGCTTGAGGTGCTAAAATAACTAAATCTAATAAATAAAAACTATTTAGACATTTAAAAAAAACTAATGAAAAACCATCAAAATTACTATAACTAAAATGAAAGTGACAGAAAACAAAAAACTACAATAGTAAATCAATGATAATAAACACGCTTATAAATAAATCTCGATGTGTATTTGTGTTTTAAACAACCCTGCACATGTCAAGAAAATCACTTGCATATGCAAATACAGAGTTCTGGCATGAAACTCTAGATGGCGCATGGTCTAACTCAATCTGACCTAATGACATCATTATCACATGGTACAGCTGACTGGTTCTCTCCTGTATCGGTAGCCAATGAGCTCGCTGCTCAACATTCAAATATATGACTAGTGCTTGCCGTAGCAGTTGCGGCTTGCTCCACCTGTATAGATCTGCTACGAGGTGATTCATGTACGCTATATGGGGGTTATTTCATTCATGTATGTTATATTTGCAGCAGCAATATTTCTTACATGCTCACAGCAGCATTTTGTGGATGTATTGGCAGTAGCAAGTCTCGGTACTTGCTCTTTCGCAGCAGCAGCGTAGCAGATCTATTCCACCAAGACCAAATACATTAACGTTGTCATGTACATTATCATGCCAATCCCTCCGAGAGTTGTCATGACAGAAATA
>NW_015560618.1:1747100-1748967 GCF_001515605.1 Sinocyclocheilus anshuiensis | reverse complement strand
AATATCTCTTTGGATTTGAGACTTTAGTCTTTGCAACTTTACAGTTCTTCTTTATGCACCAAGAGCTTGTAACACTCCAAAGAGAAAGGAACAATTGAAATCGCATCATATGACCCCTTTAATGCTAGGTGACTAAATGTCAATTGTTAAGATGTAAATTGAAGGAGGTAAATTGTTAAAGATTTCACTTGCCAGTGTTTGGGTTAAAGGTTAAGACTAAGTTTAGCACATTTCATTTTCACTTGCCTACACCTGAACACTGACTAGCTGAAAGTTTCACTCTCTGTCATTACAGTGCACTATTTCCATTGATATGAATGGATGTGCAGCGTTTGTTTGTTTGACAATCTGTAAACTCTAGTTTGAAGGAGTTAAAACGGTTTGAAGGGTTAAATTATTGAAATAGTACACTAACTAAAGTGAACTATATAGTGAAATACCACTGATATTAGTTCTGACAACTATAAAAGAACAGCATATTATAATAATAATAATAATAAAAAATCAAATTTTTACATTCAATGAACAAAAAGTATGTGATGTTTGCCCAAAACACACTGTCAAGATGTGGATAATTGCCAAGGAGTCTCTATGTAGTTGCTATTGTCCTGAGTGGTTTTTAGAATGTAATCTGGGTTCTAGGGTGTTCCGGGTGGTTCGTTAGGTGGTCGAACCACTACCGCTGTGTTCAATACAAAGGTGTATCGTCACAGAGATTTGACGATACGAGTATCGATAACGCTGTCCCTTTATCGATATCGCAGCACATGCGCTGCAGTGGACCGAGCTTAATTAGAATACAAGAGCAGTGTTTAAAATGGAGTAGAAAAGGGCAAGGTTTCTAAAAAAAATAATGAACAGAGCATAATATATAGGCTACAACAAGGTTTAATCTGGCCGCAGAGGAACACAACTGGGTTGCCTGATATAAAGAGACGTAATCCCCGAAACAGAGCTTCCCACTTGCCCAATACGGAAATATCTGCTAAGTGTGTTACTTGTTTTTGTCAACCTGGCAACCATGTGTGCACGCACGCTCTCTCTCCACTGTGGATAAACGCGCCAGCTTTCTGAAAACACCGGTTAGCTTGCAGTTTAGCGCTCTCCACTATTTTATTCGCAGAAAAGTGTAATTTATCAAGTGTTCATTTATAACAGAGAGAGAGAGGCTGTGTGTGTATAAATTACCACCGTTTTGCCGTGTTTCTCTATTAACAGTGAAGCTGTGGCTTTAAAGGCACAATATGTAAGATTTTTTTATTAAAATATCTAAAAACCAATAGAACAGTGTTATATATTTTGCTGACCTGTGTACTTACATTATCCCAAATGTTTCAAAGAATGTTTAAATCCAGAGAAATAAGCTATTTTAACTAGTGACACGGACCGTGTCTATAGTGTCATTGTGTCGCCTGCCAATGATGTCATACACCCTCGATTTCCGGTTTTGTTTTGTAGAAAACATGGAAACACCAAAGACGCTTTAATATGTTGTGCGTTTCATTAGACAGGTGACGACCGCACAGAGTAGTATTATAACAGAACTTTCAAACGTATCTAGTATGATAAAACAGCGCTGCTTTACCCCACATACGCACGACCGGAAGCGCTAAAGTGTGGCATAATAAAAGCTCCGCTGCTTTCGACCCATGTGTCACTCTCGTCTCTCATTAGCAATTGCTTCAACGGCCTCGTTTCGCTTCGACGGCTTTCCGCCTCACTCTGCTTCATACTACGATGTTAATAAATCTTTAATAGATTAGCTCATCCATGAGCATGATTTCTGCCTGAGTCCCGTCGGATTGCGTCGGCTGTGGGGATGAAGACGACAACTCCCATGATTCCACACTCAGTCACGGCATCATCA
>NW_015560618.1:1745684-1746019 GCF_001515605.1 Sinocyclocheilus anshuiensis | reverse complement strand
GAACTTTCAGAACTTTCAAATGTATCTAGTATGATAAAACAGCGCTGCTTTACCCCACATACGCACGACCGGAAGCGCTAAAGTGTGGCATAATAAAAGCTCCGCTGCTTTCGACCCATGTGTCACTCTCGTCTCTCATTAGCAATTGCTTCAACGGCCTCGTTTCGCTTCGACGGCTTTCCGCCTCACTCTGCTTCATACTACGATGTTAATAAATCTTTAATAGATTAGCTCATCCATGAGCATGATTTCTGCCTGAGTCCCGTCGGATTGCGTCGGCTGTGGGGATGAAGACGACAACTCCCATGATTCCACACTCAGTCACGGCATCATCA
>NW_015560618.1:1745281-1745529 GCF_001515605.1 Sinocyclocheilus anshuiensis | reverse complement strand
GTCAGTGGCCTCGTTTCACTTCGACGGCTTTCAGCCTCACCCTGCTTCATTCTACTACCTTAACAAATCATTAGCTCATCCATGAACATGATTTCTGCCAGAGTCCCGTCGGATTGCTTCGGCTGTGGGGATGAAGACGACACCTCCCATGATTCCACACTCAGTCACGGTGTCATCAAACTACGCCTTTGTTTCTTTGTTTGTTTTGAATACGCGCCCTCTAGCGGTGAAAACTTACATATTGTACC
>NW_015560618.1:1735358-1736611 GCF_001515605.1 Sinocyclocheilus anshuiensis | reverse complement strand
GACCGTGTCTATAGTGTCATTGTGTCGCCTGCCAATGACGTCATAACCCCTCGATTTCTGGTTTTGTTTTGTAGAAAACATGGAAACACCAAAGACGCTTTAATATGTTGTGCGTTTCATTAGACAGGTGACGACCGCACAGAGTAGTATTATAACAGAACTTTCAAACGTATCTAGTATGATAAAACAGCGCTGCTTTACCCCACATACGCACGACCGGAAGCGCTAAAGTGTGGCATAATAAAAGCTCCGCTGCTTTCGACCCATGTGTCACTCTCGTCTCTCATTAGCAATTGCTTCAACGGCCTCGTTTCGCTTCGACGGCTTTCCGCCTCACTCTGCTTCATACTACGATGTTAATAAATCTTTAATAGATTAGCTCATCCATGAGCATGATTTCTGCCTGAGTCCCGTCGGATTGCGTCGGCTGTGGGGATGAAGACGACAACTCCCATGATTCCACACTCAGTCACAGCGTCATCAAACTACACCTTTGTTTCTTTTGAATATGCGCCCTCTAGCGGTGAAAACTTACATATTGTACCTTTAATTGCTTTAGAAACGATGATGTTACCAGCTCCTTGTTGAGAAAGATAATGTAGCTCTTCAGCGATTAAGCTATTTTATTGATAAAATTGGGGGGCAGCGCTAAAAAGAATGTCTGTGCGTGCACGCTGCATGAGTGACTAAACGTGTGTGCGTGAGGTACAGTGAAGACAGCACATTAGTTTAGAACTCTTCTAATTTTTATTTTTTAAATGTAGAGTGTGTTGATTTGTGCAATGATAACCTACCAACAATGTTAAGATGATTTAAATATATTAGAATGAGTACATTACAATTAGACTTGTGCCGGTATTCGGTAATGCGATATATCACGGTAATTAATATGCACGATATTGTTATCGTGGGCACTTCTAAATACCGTGAATAATTATATATTACAAATTATTCTGAATTTTGAATGCATTTTAAGAATACTTTTCCCATCAACTGGTCAAAATGCACAACACCGCTGTATGCTGCGTGAAAGACGTGTGCGCACTCTGACCTAAACAAGCGCAGACGAAAGTACGGCGAGAGAAAGCATAAGGAGACGTCCGCTCTCTTATAGCTCTCGCAGTGCTTTGTTGACACACACCCATCGGTCTAAGCGGCGCTGCTTCAAGTCGAGTGCGGGCCATCAGCAGAAAAAGAAAAGAAATAAAACAGTAAACAGCCAAAGGACGTAACTTAGAATGGGAGATGGATCG
>NW_015560618.1:1729736-1735174 GCF_001515605.1 Sinocyclocheilus anshuiensis | reverse complement strand
TAAATTTTTCTGTATTGCTTTATTGCATTTAAATGTTCAGTTATTTTTGTTATAAGAAAAATGTTATTAAACCGGTTATACTGTATTATGACAGCACTTTTTTTAAACTCAATTTAAATATCGTGATAATACTGTATACCGTGATAAAAGCTTTAGCAATTAATCGCGACATGAGAATTTGATACCGGCATATCCCTAATTACAATATAAATGTATTAAAACAAGTACATTATTATTTATGGGCTTCAAAACAAGATGCAAACAATCAGAATATTGTACCTGGTGAGGAGTGCACAATGTAAGCATGAAACATATGCCATTACCTATATCGTACTGTGGTAGTTATGGCCCTTCATAATGCAGAGGCCAACTGCCTGCTCTGCCAATAGTTAGCAACAGCCCTATAGTATGCAGTGTTTAATAAACAGCTGTTTTACTAAATTCTTCTGAGGTGAAATTCAGTGCAGTCCCGTATCGTGATACGTATCGCATCGTGACTTTGCTGGTGATACACAGCCCTACGAACCACTAATTAGTTCCTAGGAAATAAACATGACAAAGGGCAAAAACTTGCCACTGCATGCAATATGAAACAGAGTATGTGCTGTTAGCTGAAATGAAGAAGCTAGTGTGCAGATAACTATCAGATACACACCTGACTCCTGCAGGTATCTGTAGACAAGGAAATTGACCTCATCACTGCTTATGCTCATTTTGGATCCTGGGTGAACCAAGAGGTCAAGGCGAGAGTGGAGCCTGGAAAACAAAGGCACGTTGTGTTACTGTGCTTCACCAACAGCATAGAGCATTGACATTACTGGACACACTTCATATAGTACACACCGACTTGCAAAAGTTTAGGCTCAGCTAGCTTTTTGATAAGAAATGTATATTTTCATAAAACAAGGACATGAATGTATAATGTTTCAAGATTTCTATTTCAAATAAATGTTTTTTTTTTTTTTTACTTTCTATTCATAGAATCCTAAAACACAATACTTAATAAAAAAAATGGTTTGCCAAAAAAATAAGCAGCAAACCAGTAAGGATGCTGATTCAATTGTATTATGAAATATATTAACACAGAAAACAGACCATTTAAACTTTTCATCAGCTGATAGCTCATAAAATTCTACTACTAAAAACAATTTAAAATTTAAATGTAAAATTTAAAAACTAAATTTAAAACAAAAAAAAACAACAAAAACATGTATTACTTGTAATTTATTAACAAGTCATGCAATTACTTATGTTATGTTTTTCTTCATAATTTTGGTATTTTAATTTCCCTGCTGCTTTAACACTTTTTTTTGCTAAGGTGAAAAAATATAAAATAAAGTTAAATGTTTTATATTTTATACCTTCCTGACATAAAATACAATAAAATACATACAATAATAGGTTTTAAGTATTAGTTAGTTAGTTAGGTAGGTAGGTAGATAGATAGACAGATAGACAGACAGAAGTAGTAAATCTGACTGGGTTGTACAATTTATTATTTTTTTAATCATCCCAGCCAAGGTGGCTAGATGTAGTGAACCTGCTCTCAGTACACATAAACAACGCAAACCTTTTAACCAAACAGAGAACTGAACCTGATCTCCTCGACTGAACTTTCTCATGGAAGCCCATTTTAGCCCTGGGGAAATTTTCCAGCCATTTGCTCACCACTGGAAAGAACTGTTAGGAAGCTACACAGTAGGGACGGATATTGCGATAGGAAGAACTGCATGTGTTAAACAAGAGGAAATACTCAGTCCAGATGCACTCGTACAGCCTCTTGTTTGGTCTTTAAGTCTCTTTCACAGTCTAATAAGCCTTCACGTAAAACAGCAACCCATCATATATGACACGACTCCCTGTTGTTTACGACGTGTCAACAGCCCTGAAAGTGCAGCTGTTTCTATATTGACAATCAAATAAAATGTGCTTACAAAACATAACATTCTTAAGCAGTGTAAGATCTGTCTGGCTAAATATCTTTACATAAAAATCTTTTATCAGACAGTCATAGCAATCACAGACCAGGGGCCTCATTTATAACTGTTGCGTACGCATAAAACCTGCCCTGAAAGAGGCGTACGCCACTTCCTACGCAAAAGGTGGGATTTATAAAAACAAACGTGATGGGAAAAAATTTGCGCACCTGCACGCAAACTCTGACCCATGCGTACAAACTCTTTTTCCTGGAGTGAGAAAATTAATGAAGCAAAGAACGATTTTAAACTGTTTTCATATCAATCTACACATTTACATTAAATATTCCACTCTCGTTAATGGAGATAAGCACTGAAATTACATTAAGTCATTACGCAGAAGTTAAACCAAAATGATATGAATTTAGACATATTTGTAGTGGATGCGCTTGATCACTTTTTCTGTGGCATTCTATGTTTTAATGACAGCGAGGAGTGCTATAGGTGCACAATAATTCATTTTTAAACTAAACTGCAGATCTCATGATATGAGAAAATATTAGCGAGAACAATGATGCGCACTTACTTGATATTATGGCAGATACTGTTGGATTTGGTTTGAATAGGTCTAGTGATAATAGCTTAGGGCGTGTTCACACTTTTTTTATTAAAATAAAAAGCTGGCAGCGTTTTGGTTACAAATAGCAGCCGAGGGCGTCTTTTGTTGCTATAACAACAGCTGCAACAGTAGCCTAGCGCTATATGCTGCAGAAATGTCGAGAAAGAGTAAAATGTTGGCTCTTTTTTTGCCTTTTGAAGTTAACGGGGAGGAGAATGTCAGTTCACAACGATGTTTGTGGGTGCGCGACATTATACGGGGAAGGAAACAGTATGGTGCTTACAACAATTTAGTCCAGGAGCTCCGGTTGAATGATGCACGGTTTGTGGCATATTTTAGACTAAGTTAGATACAGTTTTGTGCTCATATCATACAACTCCTTGTGCTCCGAAACTAGTACGAACTAATCTACCGGCTATCTTTTCCATTTTTCTTGTTGTTTTTGTTGTTATGGAAACGACTCGCCACTCGCTCGTCATTGGTCAGCTGTCAAAAAGGCGCTTGACATAGGGCGTTTTTTTCAGAAAAGTTGAACTTTTTTCAACTTGCAAAGGCGCTCTGAGCTGCAGAAAAAGACGCCGGCGGTGGCGTTTTAAAAAGCGCTCAGGACTTTTTTGAAAACACAGTTTACTCCATAGGATTATAATGTAAAACAGACGCTGGCAGCTTCAAAAAAGACGCCAAGTGTGAACATAGCCTTACTGTACAACTGCAGCTGCACGGAGGTGTTGTCGTGTGAAGACATCTCCACAACATTATGAAAAATAGCCTACCACTGTATTTTAAGGATACAACTTGAAGAAAACGGTAAGATTTACACGTTTCCTTTTTAAAATACTTTGTCAGTGACGCGCCAAGTCAGACAATTGCATTTATACTGCAATACATATAGGCTTATCTGTTTCCACTATAAAGAGCTAAAAGATGTTCACCTCATCAGCAAAACTGCATAAATTTAATTTGATTTGAATTGTTTAAACAATTGAAATAACATTTGGCCTGTGTAAAAGAATGAGATCAACTCTATTCTAAAATATTTATCTGATAACTATTTTAAACAGTTTTGTTTGTATGTATTTATTCTAAAACAAGGATATTGGATGATTTTTAGCAATAAAAATTAATGTATGGCACAAATGGCATTTATAGTCCGTACCTTTGACAGTGTTAAACATGGTGTCACGTGGATGGGAATATGCATGGAAATGATATGCAGATGAGGTTATGCATAGTAAAACTAGGCATTGTAAGCTCCATATATGGTGATTTCGGGGAGATGGGGTGGAGATGCACGTACGCACAATCTTCCCCTGACCGGTTCTGGCGTACGCATGGTATTATAAATCTGAAAACTTTTGTGCGTACGCAAAATCTAGCACACATTCAGGATTAAATCTACGGAGAGTTTTATAAATGAGACCCCAGGACACTTGTTTTCTGAAGAAAAAAAGCACTGATTATTCAGACAGCAAAACTGTCTTTTTTTAGTGTTTTTTAAATACCTATTCGTCTCAACAGCAGTTACTCAGCTGGCACAAGTCCCACACAAATACAAAATGTAATTCTGTCATCAAATCTAAGACCTTTTCAAACTACTTTTTATGCAATGAAGGATATTTAAGATTTCTTATGACTTCACAAGGTGATATTTAAGACATTTACATGATTTTTAAGGATCCCTGTTAATATAGTATGACACTTGCTTACCATGATACCAAGTGTTGATTAGATGCTCATATTCTTGCTATCCATGGGAGCAAAGTCAAATCAGCCTGTCAATAAAAGACAATGTATTAGATACAATCAGATATTATTTTTTCTCTTTCATTAAGAAGAGGCAACAGTTTAACAGAATACAAGTGGAAATGTTTGTTAACATCATCCATTAACTAAGCAAGTACATTAACTCAATTGTCATTTAACATCAAAATCATTTAGCTTTAAACAAATGGTAAATCATCTACATCTAAATTAATTCAATGGTGTTATATATAGGGGTGCTCCGATTGATCGGCTATCGGCCGATAATCACGTTGGGATGTTTGATCAGCGGTCTCTAAAAAGGCTAATCTCAAAAAACCTATCTCAAGCTGATGACGCTGCCGTGAGAGGTTTGGCATGACATGCAGCGTCACCGTCTCAGTCCGGCACGGGTGAAATAATTATAATGCTGAAGGTGAGGTACTCACCTTCATATTTCTTCATTAAATAACTTCTAAGGTAATTTGAAAACCTTGTATGAGACGTAATTTCACAAATAACGTGAGTGAATCACCACGCGCTCTCTCTCTCTCTTTCAATGTGATACACAATACGCAAATGGCTTCAAATCACCACGCATCGCGTCTTGTCTATAAGCGAGCTGCACGCTGCACAGTTGGCAGGAATTGTCACTTGCACAATCGAGGCAGTGTCACATCGTCACTAAAGTTTATAAATTGCATTACTTTTAAATTCTTACCAGTGTTTAACCATTCAGCGCTCGCGCACTCTCCTGGAGACCGTGCACTCATGCACACTCGCAGCGCACACACATAAAGTCAGGTTCACATTACTCCATTTGCAGTGCGTATATGGTGCGTATTTTTTCCGCGCTCATGTTAACAGATTAAAGCATCACAGTGCAGACGGTTGCGGTCCGGCAGTGCGTTCCACAAGCGGTGCGTCTGCAGCAGTGCAGAGATCGATTCTGCACCGAGTCTATTGCTGCGCTGCAAGCGAAGAATTAAAGTAACAGCGCATTGTTTGCAGTAAATATGAACATGGATTGACGTGAAAATGTAGTAATTACACCATAAATGCATATTATTAAAGTCTACTGTGTTTCACAGTCAACACATATGTTTTTTTGGCTAGGTTTAAGGGGAAAGAGCACTTTTAGATAAACAAGGCAATAATAGATG
>NW_015560618.1:1724830-1729600 GCF_001515605.1 Sinocyclocheilus anshuiensis | reverse complement strand
ATGTTTGGATTTGAAATCAAAATAATGGATAAATGTTGTGTTTGTGGTAACCAGCCATGATTCAGTAGCGGACTCCTGTGTAAAAGCACAGTCCGTGCTGCTTCCCCTCTCACAAGAGTAGGGATGGGAAATCGTTAAGGTTTTAACGGTATTACATATATATGACAAATTAAGAGCTGAATTAACATTGCTTTATATTCCGAAATGTAAAATGAATATAAAACATCAACTTGTAAATTTTATACATAAGTAAAGATACAGTAAGAACATGAACAAAGAAACAAAGTAAAAAAAACTGACAAATACAATAAAAACAAATATACAAATGAAATAAACAGTGCTGTCATGTTTCCATGAAGTTCTACTAACATTTCTGTTCAGGTAAGTAATAGCCTACAAAAGAAATCTAAAAGTAATCAAATGTAAATGAACACTGCATAGTTTTCAGTGTATGTATTGATAGATTAATGATTATTAAAGCTATAACGTTATTCAGATTAAGAGCAGATTTGCATTTTGATGGCCCAAGCGCCAGTCTGTCACTTTAAGACAATATATTGACACTAGGGATGCCCCGATATGAACATTTTGGCCGATACCGATAACCGATAATTCTTTATTTTTGAAAGCCGATAACCGATATGTTGGCCGATAAATATATATCCAAATGTTTATATACTTTTTCAGAGCCTGATTACAAAAAAGGTGTCATCATTAAAAGCCACATCCCAAACACTTCAATCGATACTCCGGTCTTTCATAATTTAGCCCCGGGACCGATTAAATACCGGGTTTCGGTACCCATCCCTACACAAGAGTCACCTATAAGAGGGAAATTCCCCCCAGTTTCAAAAATGAAATTCAGGCCCTGAATAAATGTCTAAAAATATTGATTGGAGTATCACTATAATGTTATTCAGATTAAGAGCAGATTTGCATTTTGATGGCCCAAGCGCCAGTCTCTCACTTTAAGACAATATATTGACACACATCGGATTGTCTGCCAACTGTTCTCCTCCACTTAAGACATAAACTGTGTTTAAGTAAATACTCTCCAAGCCGGCCATTTTTACATATTTTTGTGTGTATTTGATCGATTGGACATGCGCCCGAAGCTCAAAGTGTAATTTGTTTGTCCGTTTTGGAGCGCGCCGTGCGCACACATTTCAGCCTGAGGAACAACGTCTCTAGTGCGGATTGTGCTTTCAACATTTTATTATCAAACATGTCCCGCAATTTAGCAACAGTAAAGACGGCATCTTACAACAATCACCGATTGAGCTGATTCTGACGTTAAGTTTGGGTTTTAGGGAGGAACGAATGTGCACTGCTGTGAAGGAAAAGAAGTTGTGCAATACGAAACGCAGCTAGTTTTTAATAGCTTTACCTCATGTCTTCTTTTGTATAATCCTTAGAAGCCAAAATTGAAATAAAAAAATAAAATTAGCTTAATAAAACAGCCACAGGCCTAAAGTGTAAGCAGACGTTTGAATGTTTAGTTCTCTCTTCTATCATAATTAAACAGGGCTTTCATGTTGCGCGTGCTGAAGCTCCTCCGCGTGAGTGCGATCTCGCTTCTGAATTGCGAATAGCAAAAATGCATCATAGACAAATGTTTGAAAAACAGCTGGCGACTCTGGTGAGATAGAATTTGCAAGATAATGTATATATAGCAATAATAAATGTATGTGTTTTATTAATTTCTCCAGTACCGATAGCAGAACCGTTAACGTCAGAGCTTATCGATACTCCGGTCTTTCATAATTTAGCCCCGGGACCGATTAAATACCGGGTTTCGGTACCCATCCCTACACAAGAGTCACCTATAAGAGGGAAATTCCCCCCAGTTTCAAAAATGAAATTCAGGCCCTGAATAAATGTCTAAAAATATTGATTGGAGTATCACTATATAGTTATAAATGATAAAAAGAAGGCTTTAAAAAGATCAGTATCGGTATCGGCAGATACTGCTTTCTGTGATCGGCGATCGGCCTCAAAAATCCTGATCGGAGCACCCCTATAATGTAATAATCATAAAATTACATAAAGAAGATTACATAAGTGTTACATTCACACAGACACAGGTGTGGTCTCTAGAACGTATCTGATATACTGGCAGGTTGTGACCTATTTCGCTTTAGCTGTACTGCGGCTCTGGGTCTGACTGTACTTGGTCTGATCACACAGCAATCAAACCGCTGAACTGGCAGCCAATGCTGAGATAGTGAGATCAACCTAAAACAAGCCTCTGAAACTACTAGAATGATACTTGCACTGCACTAGTGGTTGACCGATACGGGCTTTAAATGGCTGACCAATGCCTGATATATAATAAAACATAAAAGATGTGCAAAATATTTACTCAAAATCCATCAGAAATATTTGAAAAGGCATTATCCACTAGTCAGGCTGTTGGAAGATTCTGGAATTGACACGCAGTGAAACGATGACCTTTGCCACATGGGCACAGTATTTACCCCAATCACAATAACTATCTCAAAATAGCCAAATAATGGCCAATTAAATCACCTAGATAATATAACAACTTCCACTATACTACAATCAAGTAAAATTTGTTTGTAATGTTTCTTTCAGTTTCATCCATGTATGTTTTCATATATATTTTACACTATGCAGGATAAAAATATGCAAGCTAAAGGATTAAAACACTTTTCAGACTTCTTTCATTAAAGGGTTCATCCTAAAACGAAAATTCTGCTCACCCTCATGTGTCAGAAGTTTTTTCTTATGTTGAACACAAATGAAGATATTTTGAAGAATGCTGGTAATCAAACTGTTGATGGTCCCTATTGACCTCGATGGTATTCCTTTCACTACAATGGAAGTCAATGGGGACCAACAAAATTCTTCAAAATATCTTCTTGTGTGTTCAACATAAGAAACGTATTTGTCATGAGTCTGTATGTTCAGAACAACTTGAAAGTCTGTCAGCATGTGATTCTCAGTCATTTAGTACAGGGGTTTTTCATTTTTAAATGCCATCATGGACCCCAAAATATGATCCCCCTCATGTGAGGGACCCTCGTGCAGAAATGTTGCAAATCATGCAGAAATACAGTTCCTTGTATTAAGACCCTATTTATGCTATGAAAAAGTAATATTTAGGAAAATATTTCGCTTCTATTAGGTTACATTATTACACTGCTTTACTACTCATTAGTACTCGACCAATAAACGTATTAATTAGTTCACTTATTTTAATCAAATTTGATGTATTTGTATCAAATAGCTACATGTCCTTGTCCTTCAGACGATATTAAACAAGGCCAATTTTATACATCACAGAGCAAAATCCTAATTATACAGCTGATATAATCATATACATCATCACTGTTAAACAAACGCCAGTCAACAGGTTGATTCTTCAAGTCAAAAGACACCCGTAGAGTTATAACACGTCATTAAGTTAAATTACGTAATAAAACACATTCATATATGTAGTTAATAAAACATAATTAAGAGCACAATTAAAAAAAAACTGAATACTAATATATATTTTTTTATCTGATCGCAACAACTGTCACGCTAAGACCCTGCCGGAAGCGCCATTGCTTGTCATTCGATTATTAGCTTACGGCTAAGTGCGCATCGTGGATAAACGTCACCGGAAACAACAAACTCCCCAAAGAAATGCAAAAAATGAGCGATTCTAGTTCCAGCGCGTGGCTGCTTCCATAGCAACGCTGCTAACTAGTTGGTAGAATAAAAGCTAACGTTAGTTGTTGTCAACGTGCGCGGCGCGAGGAACCAGGGCGCCCATCCCCCACCGCGCGGCCGCACGCGCTGCAGTTTCACTCTGCAAAAGCAACACTTCTAAAAGCTTATAAACACACTTCAGCCATCTAAAAACGCAAACGGAGAACGGAACGGTCAGCTCGCGCACAGCTGGGTTACGGGATGTGTTTGGGGCGAAGGAGAGGCTCGTCTTACTCGTGCCGATGCTTCCAGTCTCGTCAACCGCTAGCTTCTGGAGCTAAAGTACTGAACAAATGTGCCACAGTGCCGACGCAGATCCGACAGAAGGGTATCCCGCGACCTTTCCAACTCCACAGTGATACTTCTGTCCTCGGATAATATCTATTTTCCTGTTTGTCTGTAGTAAATATAAAGGAATAAAAGAAACATTTAGCAGCTTATGGACAGCCAAGCACTTCAGAGGAAGCCGACGGCCTCAGACTAGCAGTAGGGCGGAGACTTTCCAGGCGAAAATGAGATATCAGACCAACGGGGCTTCCTGCCAATCACAAACATAAATAAATAAAATTTAAAAACAACCACGAACAAATAAAGTAAAAACAAACTTATTAAACATTATTAATCAAATTTTCAATGCGGGAGATTGCGTATTAACGTGAAATGTTGATTTGCGGTATTTAATTGTAATGGAAGACTTCTGATTTGTACCGTATTGTATTTCAAAGTCAACTATTTAAAAAAAAAAAACATAACAAAACAGTGTTAAAAGTTCATAAAATCGGACTGATGATCAACAACACGGTTGAACGCCCAACCCCCACCACTGAAACAGAAATGTTTTTTTGCCTGGCTGGTCACTGGCTGCAATTCCGCCACACCCACAATCTCCTCTGCTCAGTCATTCAATAACAGACTGACATCATTGGTCTGCGTATTACATTGCTACGTTCAATATACCATAAGTTTTCTAAAAGCATCGCAGTAGTCCCGTGACTTACAATCAGTCCCTTGAGTAATAGAACTGTTTCCCCCCTCTATAGCTGGGGGTATATA
>NW_015560618.1:1688612-1724717 GCF_001515605.1 Sinocyclocheilus anshuiensis | reverse complement strand
CTATTTTACTTAGGAGCCCCAGTACAAAGCTTTTTTATCCCTCTTCATTTGGGAGATGATGACACAATTATGAAACATCTTTGCTGGTTGGCTCTGAACCCATCAGATAAACCACCAGCACGCATGCTGTCCATTTGAATTACTGCTTGACACATCATAATCCATACTGTATATCATTTCGTTGTGGTTGCTCTATAATTTGTTCTCAGACAGGCAGCTATGATGAGATCAGTGTTTATGAGCATTATACAAGGACGACATTTTGGACACTACTAAAATTTATCTGGGATATATTTATATAGGAAGCAGGGCTTGTATCAGTGTATCATAACGTGACTTGTTTATATTCGTGGCACTGAAGAAAAGCATCTTAAATCCTGAATGTCACGTGCCAAGTAATGATTGGCTTATTGGATTTTATACCGATAATAATTTGTACTGTGCAGTGTGATTGATTTCTGAATGAACATGCAATCTGTTCTCCCTCTCACTGTAATATGACAGACCTAAAAGTAAAGGTCAATCCAATCACTCATTAATTTGTTTTAAAGGAATGGTTTGTCCAGAAATGAAAATGTGCAGAAAATGTACTCACCCTCAGGCAATCCAAGATTTAGAGGAGTTTGTTTCGTCATCAAAAGATATTTAGAGAAATTAAGCATTAGTTCACCAATGGATCCTCTAAAGTGAATGGGTGCCGTCAGAATGAGAGTCCAAACAGCTGATAAAAACATCACAATATATCACAATAATAAAATCTGTGTGTTTGTAATAAACAAATCCATTATTAAGCCATTTTTAACTTAGAACTGCTACTTCCAGCTAAAATAACTTCCATAAGTCCTCTATACATAATATTGCTTTTTCCAGTGAAAAGGTCATCTTGTCTGAATCAGGAAAGAAATATGCACAGATCAAACATGAAAACAGTCCAAAACAGTTCTAAACAAATATGTCAGTGATGTGAGAGGACAACAGGAGATGAAGCTTTATTATGGATTCTGGACTTGTAATTTGGCCAGAAGTGACAGTTTAAAGTTAAAACATCTTCATTATGGATTTGTTTCTTAGAAACACACAGCTTTTTCGCCTGACAAGATGTCACTTGCTGGACTGGAGTTGTGTGGATTGCTTGTGGATTATTGTGATGTTTTAATCAGCTGTTTGGACTCTCATTCTGACGGCACCCATTCACTGCAGACCATCCTGGTGAGCATATGATGTAATGCTAACTTTCTCCAAATCTGTTTCGATGAAGAAACAAACTCACCTACATCATTAATGGCCTGAGGGTCAGTAAAATTTCAACAAATTCTCATTTTTGTGTGAACTATTCCTTTAATAAGTGAGTAATTCATGTTTTGCTGCGGTTATTAGAACAACTGTGCTTTAAAAAGGACAATAAAATCAGGTTTGCCCCTTTTTCTCCCTCAGAGTGGCTTATGTGCAAATAATTCTGTCCTTTATGATTGTCTCTTACATGCATATATGCCCTTGGCAATTGTGTCAGATGTTTGTAGAGTTTCCACGCTTCAATACCAGCTTTATACAAAGATTGGATACAAACAGACCAATAAAAGTGTTTCCTGTATCCTTGGCAACAGCACTGGAGCTGGCTGTAAATGAGGCAATCAAATTAATGCTGGAACATAAAGCGGGGAAAGAGAGAACACCCGGAGCCAGGCACGATTATCCATTTTACACCAAATTTAGCATGGAGTGAAACATCACACATTTGGATGAGATTCTCAGCCACTGGTCTCCTATCAAAACACATATTCTCCGTTTAATTAGAATTGGAAGCGATGCATTTTGGTTGTCTTGCACAGTTGTCCCTAATTACCAAGACCTTTGCAATTCAGTTGTGGGACTGTTTTGGCCAACAAAGAGAGAGCAGGAGCAATGGTTTTGGCAAGCAGGGGGAAATATGGCCTTTAAAGTGACTTTAAAATCAATGTAATTTCAAACAAAATTATAATAGATGAATTCAGATAAGAAACACAATCATTCGATGTGTTAAAATCCAAGCACGTCTGTGTCAGGCCCCATTATGCTGCATCGCATAAACCCCAGATTTAATGCACCACCAAGCTGTGAAACTGCCCAATCCATCTAAATGTGACTTTGGTTTTGATCATGGAAAGGTCATCGGTCTTAGCAGCGAAGTCTGAGTCTGGCATCACAATAACTACTAGATGGATGGTTTCCAGAGCTGTGTGTTCCCAAGATTACAGTGTTGTGAAACTTGCCGTATGCACCATTAACCTGAAATATTATGTCTGAGTAATGAATGGTACGAGGGGATGGCACACTTAAATAGCAGTACATTCATAACTCGCAGCACTCCAGAAATACACTGTAGATACAGATTGCATACCCAGCATGTCTCTATATATAAAAACAAAAAATCTGTAATTGCTGCAACTGGGAGGCCTTTAGTGCAACAACAACAAATTATGTTTGAATTTTCTTTCCTCCAGCAGGTCAAATTGGACTCAAAACAACATTTCAGCACATTGTAACCAGGTTTGTCAGTTCTTTGATTAATGTCTTGACCTAAGAATTAAGTTTAGATTTAAAATAGTAATGTTGATTTTAGGTATGATGAGTTGAGGGAAAAGGGAACAACTCCACCCAAACATAGAACCAACACACACACACACACACACACACACACACACACACACACACACACACACACACACACACACTTATTAGTGTTTAGCCAGTATTGAAATCACAGGCATGAACTCCAACAGAGACACTCAGTGGTACAAACTGGCATTAAGCCTATGTACCCCCTCAGTTCAACACTGTTCATTTTGTTTCTCTCTCCCTGACTCATAATGCTAGCTGAAACTATTATTTCCAAGAATGTATAAAATACAACTGATAGTAATCTAATTCAATTCTAATTTCTTTTAAATAAATTAATACTTTTATTCAACAAGGACCAGTTTTAATGGGTCAAACGTGATAGTAAAAACAATTGTCAAAAAAGATTGTCCATTTCAAATGGTCTTTTTTCTGCTAATAAATGTATCACGGTTTCCACAAAAATATTAAAGGGATAGTTCACCCCAAAATGGAAATTATGTCGTCATTCACTCACTCTCAAATTGTTACAAACCTGTATGAATTTTTTTTATCTGTTGAACATAAAAGAAGATATTTTGAAGGTATCCAAACAGTTGACAGTAGCTATTGACTTCCAAGTATTTTTTCTATACTATGGATGTCAATGGATACCGTCAACTGGTTACCAACATTCTTCAAAATTTATTTTATGTTCAACAGATAAAAAACTCATACAGGTTTGGAACAATTTGAGGGTAAGTGAATGATGACATCACCTTCATTTTAAGTTCGTTCAGTTTGTAAACACATGAAAGAGGAAACATGGACGAACAACAAAATAGAAGATAACATGAGACACGCCGATCCGCTATACACACCTACAGCCAAAGAAAAGACCTGAGAGAGTCATTTATAAATGAAGGTCAATCTGGACGCCCCATGCAGCCAGCAAACACATCTAAACACATAAAGAGGGGAAAAAAAAAAGACAAACCCAGTGTCTAAACTGTGTTCAGTCGGCCACACACACACACACACACACACACACACGTTCAGTCGGCCACACACACACACACACACACACACACACAGAGAGAGAGAGAGAGAGAGAGAGAGAGAGAGAGCGAGAGACAGACTATCCCCTTTAAGCTGCACAACTGTTTTAAACATGGTTAATAATAATAAATGTTTCTTGAGCACCAAATCAATATTAGAATGATTTCTGAAGGTTCATGTGACACTGACGACTGAACTGTTGGAAATTCAACTTTAAATAAGTTAATCATTTTAAAATAAATCAAAATAAAAAAGTGCTATTTTAAAATGTAATAATATTGTATTGTTGATCAAATAAATGCAGCCTTGGTGAGCATTATAGACTTCTTTCAAAAATATGAAAAAATCTTAACGAGCCCAAATATTTGAACAGCGATGTATAAAATGTACTGCACCAAGTGATATTTAATTGACAGAATAACAATAATGTCAAATTTGAAGTCATATGGTAACATTTTTTGTAACTGGCAGAAATTTAATGGATAGTTCACCCAAAAATGAAAATTAACCCATGATTTACTCACCCTCAAGCCATAGGTGTATATGACTTGCTTCTTTCAGATGAACGCAATCAGTTATATGAAAAAATGTCCTGGCTCTTCCAAGCTTTATAATGGATGCATAAATCTATCATAAAAAGTACTACACAGTGGCTCCGGGGAGTTGATAAAGGCCTTCTGAAGTGAATCGATGCATTTGTGTAAGAATACAAATAAATTGTAATCTCTAGCTTCCGCTACCTGCCGTTCCAGCGGATGCCGTAGGACGTAAGCATATAGCATAAGCTCCAGTGAGAATATGCTAGTCTCGCGAGAACCAAGTTTTGTTTACAGCAAAGGAAAACCAGTCTCCTCTTGGCTTATATTGAAATCGTCTAACATTTTCCTATTCAAATTTGTGCTTTTTACTTCTAATTCGTGACGGTGTTTTGTTTTGCTCTCTCCTCTGTGCTTCCGCGTTTGTCACTTCTCAACGGAGCTTACACTACATTTACATCGTGTGTCATCCACTGAAGCACCACCAGTACCATAGATATGTATAGATGCCCCATTCGACGGCTCCAGGTACGTAGATGCGGCCGCCATCTTGGAACGGTCAACTTGACGTCATTCACCATACTGTAGGTTCTCACAGAGCCCTTGAGCCCATAGATATATATACGTAGATGCCTCATTAGCGACTGTTTCTATGGGCCGCTATACGTAAGCCGTCTGCCATATTGTAACGGTCAACTTGACGTCATTCACCATAGTAATCACTGAATATTTGAAAGATGCCACAATCCTGCACAGAACGGCTCAACGGCTCTGTGAAAACCTACAGTATGGTGAACAGTGTTGGGGATTACAATATTGCGTCACTCCCTAAAAAAAGTAACTAATTACGTTACTTAGTTACTTTTTATGGAAAGTAATGCGTTATATTACTTTTGCGTTACTTTTTAAATATAAGCAGGGCTTGATTGTTTTTAATATAAGAAATTCTATTTATAGCAAATATAAAAGCCCTTTCACACCAAAAAGTGTAATGAATAATACTAAATCTGTTTTTTGTGAGTGGGATGAATTAATGCACATTCACATTTAGTCTAGAACTACAGTAACATCTTGTTCACACAGCACACACATTTCCTCTGCACTTCTGATTTCTCCCAATATGGGGACAGGAGACTTGTCAGTCAATAAATGGGAAAACAAAGTAACTGGTATTACTTTTTTGAAAAATGCGTTACTTTACTAGTTACTTGAAAAAAGTAATCTGATTACGTAACTCGCATTACTTGTAATGAGTTACTCCCAACACTGATGGTGAATGACGTCAAGTTGACCGTTCCAAGATGGCGGCCGCATCTACATGCCTGGAGCCGTCGAATGAGGAATCTATACATATCTATGCTTGAGCCGTTTTGTGCAGGATTGTGGCATCTTTCAAATATTCAGTGATTACTATGGTGAATGACGTCAAGTTGACCGTTACAATATGGCGGACGGCTTACGTATAGCGGCCCATAGAAACAGTCGCTAATGAGGAATCTACCTATATATATCTATGACCAGTACGACATTTAGCGGAAGATTTTGGTTTATAAAGTTTTAAATATGGATATTATTCTTACACAAAGCATCGAGTCTGCTCAGAAGGCCTTTATTAACCCCCCGCTTGGAAGAACCAGGATATTTTTTTAATATAACTCCAATTGTATTCGTCTGAAAGAGGAAAGTCATTTACACCTAGGATGGCTTGAGGGTGTGTAAATCATGGGGTAATTTTCATTTTTGAGTGAACTGTCCCTTTAAAGCAACGCAATTTTTGCAACATTGGAGCCCCCTACAGTTAATTGAGTGGAATTCACTGTTCTAAATATATCACTGTGGATAGCTGTGCACAGGAATTTTGTACCGCTACATTCTCCCACAACAGACCTTTGGTGGGGAGCACGGGAAACAAATTGAAGCCAACAAACATGTTGTGGGGCCACAGTATATTTACAAAACCAATTGACATGTCTGTTTTGAAATGTGTGGTATGTTGCGATGATGAGACAGGACTTTTTAAAGACCTTTCAACTCATCTGAACACTTGTTACTGAACACTATAATAATCCAACGCTAGGCAGAAAATACTACCTGGAACATTCTTGGAAAAGGACAGGAACATTATTTAGAGGGTTGAATGGGCACATTAAGAGAAGAAGCTGAAAAACGATTTCCAGTAACAGGTGTAAATGTCCACCGTTAAGCATCTGCTCAACACACTGTAAAACACACAAGGGTGTGTGACTGGTCTGATTGTTAAGTAAAAGATTTGGGATTTCTAAGTTTGATGCAATCTAGAAAATAATGTGGATGTAGTACTTTTCCCCAAAAAGAAGTCAGCCTCAGCAGAGTATGCTGAGATGAAGTTGAAGTCAAAGATAGCATCATTTTGAGACATGGGCTCTTTGCAGAAAAAAAGGAAAATGAAAAGATTTGACTCCATTCCATTTGCGACGAAGTGTGAAAAGTGTTAAATGGATTTCAGAATTTAAAAGAGACCATCAAAAAGTCCAATTATCATCTCTATGTGCATTCACATGGACAGACTGCACAGAGATAAAAGACTGTGCCTTCTTGCACAGCAGTTCTTCTGGCTTCTTCTCATTAGTTTGCCCTTGGGACAAAATGATATATCTGTCATCTTTCAGATATGTAGAGAATTTTAGTCAGCAAAGAAACCCTGCTGTCTCACGGAGGTTAAAATAAAGCCATGTTTGACATGTGTGATCCTTCACTGAAGTGCTTGCTGTCATTGCCACCGAATATTTCTTACTTTCATCTTTATCCTCGACATAATGCATTTTTGAAAATGTGTACATAAGGGTAGCCACAAACAGGAGTGGTGCTTGCTTGTTCAATTGTCATCAATGGGTGGTTATTTAGTATATTGTTATATGGTTGCTTAGGCATGCTATTGCATAAGGCAATAGAACGTCAGGCTTTTTATAGGCATAAGTCCACCATCTTTCATTTTTAATAGAAAGAGAACAGTTGAACTACACGACTTTTAGAATCTAAACAGATTTTAAAACACTAGGAATCAAATATTTGCATGAAGATCAGACACTTACAGACTTTTAATTGGTTTCCCGCACAACCTCATTTAGAAACATGCATGTCCTAGCAATGAAGCTGAACAAACGTTAGTTCTAAAATCAGCTCAAAATTTAAATCGTGTTTCAGATCCTCCAACTGGATGGAATCATAGTCTGAAGCAAAAAAAAAAAATTGAGTTTGCACCCATCATACACTTTGCAAGTGACTGCGAAATCAGTGTGTAAAGTGGGGCAAAAATCTGGGCAAAAATAGTGTAATGTATTCCAGGCTTAATAATGAAATAACTGGAATACATTACTTATTTTCTTAACCTTGCAAATGCACATGACCTTATTGTACATGCATTTGTAGTTTTCCTTTAAGATGCATAATTTATGGGAGGAGAGCTAACTGTGCTGAGAATTTCAGGCCGAGAGTGGTTCATAATCATGCCGTGCCGAACCGAGCTCAAGTGGAAACATAACTGGAACCGTTCCTTATCGTTCTTAGAACCATTTGGACCAATGATGGAAAAACAGCTTAACAATATCGTTCCTCTATGTCATTATCATTATATTTGAGGTATGGACTAAAATTTTTTTTTTTGGTGGTGAGTTGTTATTCCAAACATCTATGAATTTCTCTCTTCTGTTGAACACAAAAGAAGATATGGTGCCTAGCCATTGATTTCCATAGTATTTTGTTCTCATACTGTGAACATCAGTGACTAAAAGCAGCTGTTTGGTTACCAACTTTCTTCAAAATATCTTCTTTCGTGTTCAACAGAAGAAAGGAATTCATACAGGTTTGGAACAATGTGAGGGTGCGTTAATGATGACTGAATGT
This sequence comes from Sinocyclocheilus anshuiensis, assembly GCF_001515605.1. Classification (NCBI taxonomy): domain Eukaryota; kingdom Metazoa; phylum Chordata; class Actinopteri; order Cypriniformes; family Cyprinidae; genus Sinocyclocheilus; species Sinocyclocheilus anshuiensis. Next base: position 1,716,666 of record NW_015560618.1, on the reverse strand, counting down.
CTTTTTTTTTTCTTACAGTCAGTTTTCTCTTTCAGGTCAGCTGTTATGACAGTTGTTTCAAACGAATCTTAGTGAATCTTAGAATCTTAGTGAAATTTGTGCCTTTGCTCTTCATTGCGCTATGCTACAATATAAAACTTTTAGGTGTTATTTGAGAGATACAGAGTCTTTGATAGCATTTTTTAAGCACATTTAGATTTTTGTATTTCCCCATTCAGGAACTAAATTGCCTTGAAATGAACTTTGACCATGTCCAAATAGAAATTCAACTGGAAACGTTCCCTAGCATGCTCCGAATCATTCGGTTTTACAGTGTAAAAATGCTTTATGTTTCTGCCCTTAGGTTTAGGGGATCAAATCACTAATCCTAAATATGAGTAATCGTAGTAGTGATGCTTGCTTTAGTAAACACCATAAATCATGCATGCAAGCTCAATGACAGGGCTTTGACGAAAAGTGGCACATGGTTATTTCTGTTCAGTTCTTCACCTCCATGCTTCAAAGGGGCAAGGTCAGGGTGTCGGGCTGGCTAGGAAGGACTCATTCCACACATCATTTGGCAGGAAATTGCTGCCATACACAGTTTCACACACTGGCACACGGCCCACAAAGCCACAAATCTGCCAGCAGCATTATCAGGTATTTTAAAAACCCTTACAGGTCTCAAGAGGAGCAAGAGAAGGCTGACGGTTATTGACTCAACATGCTTTCTTGGAATTTCATTGCTCTACTTTGGCTCAAATCTATCAATACAGGTATGTATGAGACCTTGGCCTTGCAACGGATTGAAACGGAAAGCTTTGGATTAAATATATTGATTAGTAAGACAGAGCATGCATGTTGGGTTTAAATGCTACTATGCCTTCTGATAAGCCCTCAGAGGATAGCAGAGCACATTTCCTGAAGGGAAAATGATTCAGAAATACATTGTCACTCATGTGCTTTTTTTTGATTCAAGTTGTCCTGGAGTTAAACGCGAATGCTCTACAAAGCCACGTCAAGTGAGGCATAGAAAAATATAATAGAAAGCCACTAAGCTGTTGTCTGTTGATGTAAATGAAAAACAGTTTTATTTGTGAATTCCAAAGAATACAGGACTTTGTGTGCATTGATTTTTAAATCCATTTATCAAATGGGTACAACGTTTTTAGACGGTTTCAATCAACCAAAAACCTTTATCGATTAGTTGTGATAGAAAAGGCCTATTCATTCTCAGCAGGAACTTGTAAAAATATGCGTCCCTCATTGCTGAGTGCTTTCAATCATCTCATTACTTAAAAATCATATGACATTGGACAAAAGGAAAGAGCTTTAGCATTTTTTGTCCAAGTAGACTCCTTCTCCTTGTTTCAGGGATAAGAATTTGGGCTGTTTTCCAAACCAGGGTCAGTGAATCAATAACGCATTTACTCTAGAATGCTTTATGTTTGGCATGGTTCTGCATTTAGCAAAAGCATGTTCCGCTTAAGAAACAGTTGACATTGCCGATACAGCATGTATACGTGAGTGTGTACTTGTAATAGTAATGTAATTCTCTTCATGCCCTGATGCTCTGAGTAATGACAAGGCAATCTTGAAAGTGGGGCTCTATCAGCAGTCAACTCCATTGCTGCCCCCTAATGACCTGCTCTTCATAGCTGCAAATAAGAGTGCTCAAGCTTTATTTGAATATGCATAGACTTGATTTTAATATGCATGCAGGGCCACCCCTAAAAAATGTTTTGGGAGCACGTTCAAGCATGCTAATCATGTTTGAGCACTGTATGTTGTGATAGTGCTAATAGTTTGAGTTGAGTTCTTTAGAAAATGACCAAGATTGGACAAAATCTTCATATTTAAGAATTGTTTAAGTTGAGTGGAATCGGCCACATCTCACAGGATGCTGAATATATGCATGTATATGCATGTAGATTCAAATATAAATCTGCATCCTGTTCCAAATAATTTCCAATTTCCAGAGTTAATAAGGCTGGACATGACATACTGGATACACAGCAGTCTCTGGGTCAATTTCAGTTTGTCTAAAGTCAATGTTAAAAGGGATTTGAGAAATATTTATTTAGTTGCCAAACTAAATTGAGATTTTAATGGAAGTAGACATATACTCAAACAAACAAACCACTTGATATTGCTAAGGCATTGCTCAGCCTGCCCCTCAAGCTTTCTTAAGGCCATCTCCGCTTAGATTTATTCAGAAACTGCACTTACGGAGTTATAGACCATCTTTCCTTGCTGATTTATCCACCACTGAAGTGCACTGTCAGTGAATAGTTAATATGTTCTTTACATAGTAAAACCAGTCTATTGTAAAATCAATACTACTGGCTTCTGTACAAACAATGTGTTAAGACAGAGTCAGAGAGTTGTATAATGGAACTATGCTATAAATGGAAAATGTATAATCTCAAATAATTTTCAATATGTACATTTTTGATATGTAATATTCAAAGGCTTTTTACCATAAGTGCAGTGTTCGGTGTGACAGAATGTAAAATGTTTGTGTGTTGTTATCCAATGATTTCTCTGTTTTTAGGTCTTCCAGATCTCGCTGACAGGCATCAGACAAGATGTCCTTTGTGAAGGGGGTCAAAGCAACACGAGTCACACAACAAAGGTGTGCAATTGTTTAGCACCTGCTCTACCTACTTCTATGTACCTTAACTGTCATTTGTGGCCAATCAGCACCCAGGACTGGAACTATACATTTGATAAATTATAAACTATTTCACAGTTTGGACTTCTTTTCCCAGGGTGATTTATAAGACATTGTGGAGAAAAAAAGAAAAAAAAAAAAAAAAAAAAACGAGACAGAAACGGCGCAGAAGGCTGGGGAGGACAGAACCATTCTGCTGGGGTTGGGAATGGTGTTCAGCTCGGTCATGATGTACTTTGTGATCTGTATGGTGCGTACTTATGCAGACAGGTAGTGTTATGTCATGACTGCTTTAATAATATTTAGCTGTGAACTAAAACAATAACTACATCATCAGTGTATCTACAGTTGCAATCAAAAATATTCACCCCCCTTGACCTGCAATGCATTCTGTTGCAGTGAACAATATTTTATGAAAACAATTCACCCCAGGTATCAAAGTCAAAGTCAAAGTCACTTTTATTGTGTAGAACGGTTGCTACGATATGCAAATTGTAGCGGATCCAGTGAGGCAGGCAGCAATGAGCAGATGTAGTCTCTGACGAGTCTCTCAAAACACTTGCTGAAGATAAACTATTATAGAAAGTTTATTAATACACATTTCATTGATTCTGAGAATGTAAAGTTAATGGAAAAAAAAAAGTATTTTCTCTAAACTTTCATTTACAAAATTATTCAACCCCCAAAAGTCAAATTTTGTCTTTTATTCTTTATAATCTCCAATAAATGTTGCCAGATTCTCTAATAAATCTTAGCCTCAAAAGCTTCCCGATCACTGAAAATCTTTGGTTTTCATGTTGCCACTTCCTTTAAATTACACCAAATATTTTTATTCAGATTTAAAACTGAAGACTGAACAGGCCAATCAAGAACATTCTATATGACCAATACTTGAACAAAGCTTTGGTAGATTTGGACATATGTGGATTTGCATGTTTGACCATGGGAATGGTGTTCTGCTCATAAGCTTTTTTTTGCACCACACATACCAATAATCCATAAAAAAGTTCCAGTTTGGTCACATGATTCCAGAAACATTCTTTCAGAACTCCAAAGGTCTATTCAGATATATATATTTTTTTAGCATATTCAATTCTGCCTTTTTATGTTGTAGTTGGTCAAGAGTGGCGTTTGGTGAGATGTCCCAACATGAAGGCCATGCTTGTCTAGTGTTCTTCTTATACTGTGCATTGAAATGGTTTCATCTCTGTGGCTTTTTTGAGAGCTCTTGGCTTTACCGTATATGCTACTCAACTTTCACACATGCATGGGCTAAGTTCATGTACGTGTAACAACTCAAGTTAATTCAGTGATAGAGTTTCCAAAATCTTAATTGTGTTTTAACACAATTTTGTTCACTACCATACAAATAAGTGACTTGAATAGTTGAATAGAGGTTGAATAATTATGACAGCTGGTTTAGTGTTTGGCTGTACTGCACACACAAATGTTCATCCCATTATGGAAACCTTATTTTTGAGTGTATTTCTCTTTTAAAAGTTTTCTTTCTTTTGTATTCTAGTGTATTGACAGATGAAACCACCTGCACTGTGCTAAACTCCAGTCTAACAAAGGATATCAATTGTTCATACACCTGTGACTCAGACAGCTGGCGGAGCTCTAAGTACCCCTGTCTACAGGTCTACGTCAGCCTGAACGCCACCGGCTGCATTGGGCTGCTCTCTCACAATGAGGAGATGCTGGACATCAATTCTGAGGTCAATCATTCCGTGAACTGAGGAAGACCATGGAAATTAATTAACGCAGTGGTTTCTCCTATAGCAATGAGATTCAATTGAGACCAAATAGAACATTTTCAACAGTTAGAGTCAATAAACTCAATCAATTCTTTGAAGACAGTTTCCAGCTTATGCAGTCCAGTTTCTAAGGAATTTTAGCCAATCCAAAATCTAGACATTCAGAAATGCTCACTCTCAGTCAATTTGCATTTTAAGATGTGCAGACGTTGGATTGACTGACAGGCCTTTGGAGGGCAGGGTTGTAGAGTGATTGACATTACAAAATAAGTTAGCAAAAATTATTAAATCACAAACAGACTGCTCAAAACTCCTGCGATTTGCGCAATCTCTTAGAAATACAATTGTCATGATTATTATGATCAAGTGGAAGCTTGAAAAAAAAGAAGAAGATATTATTAAAAAGAGTTACGTTTGTTCTGCTTGTGAATGAATTAAAATTTAAATGGACCTTCAATTTAAAATGAACCTTTCACACTATATACACACTATACTGTTCAAAAGTTTGGGTTTAGCACGATATTTTAGTGTTTATAAAAATGCACATTCAGGCTGCCTTTATTTAATCAAAAATACTGTAAAATGATAGCATTGTAAAATATTGTTACAGTTTAAAACAGCTATTTTCTAAAATGTAATTTATGTGAGGACAGAGCTGAATTTTCAGCGTCCATTACTGGTCACACGATCCTTCAGAAATCATTCTAAAATGCTGATTGGCTGCTCAATAAACATTTATTATTACTATCAATATTGAAAACAGCTGTTTTGCGAGAAGACTGTTTTTGTGAAAACCATGGTACCTTTTTCCAGTTTTCTTTGATAAATAGAGATATTCAAAAGACAGAATTTATAATTTATGTAACACTATAAATCTCTTACTACTATTATTTTTTGATAAATTTAATGTGTCCTTGCTGATTAAATGTATTACCGCCCCCACATACAAAAACGTATTCAGAAAACTAAAATAAATAAATAAAATATAATAATAATATATATTTTTTTAAATCTACACTACCATTCAAATACTTTTTGAGATTTAATAAATGATTCTCTTTAAATACAAAATGAATTAATCATTAAATATTATTAAACAAATAATTCATGCCTTTGTTTTTCCACAGTGTTTTTACATTTACATTTACATTTAGTCATTTAGCAGACGCTTTTATGCACTTAAACGCAGGAAGGGAGCAATTAAATTACACGCGCTCCTTCTTTGCCGAGGGCAATTATTATAATTACCAGAAAGTGCAATCAAAAATACAAACGCAAACAAAAATATAACGTAGAAATAGGCAGAAAACGAAATATTCCTTCCTAGCAGCAAGTAACACTTCCAACAGCAGATCTATAATCAAGTATTATGCAGGACACTCACGTGCAGCCGTCTGTCTCTTCTGTTGACTAATCGCTTGACCCAAGTTATGACAGTGACCAAGCAGTTTAAATACTCTACGGTCGCTGTGGCCGCCTTCTAATTAGCAAAGCCAATAGTCTATAGCAGGGCAATTCCTCAAATCGAAACTACAGTTCGCACTTAAACGCAGGAAGGGAGCAATTAAATTACACGCGCTCCTTCTTTGCCGAGGGCAATTATTATAATTACCAGAAAGTGCAATCAAAAATACAAACGCAAACAAAAATATAACGTAGAAATAGGCAGAAAACGAAATATTCCTTCCTAGCAGCAAGTAATAATTCCAACAGCAGATCTATAAACAAGTATTATGCAGGACACTCACGTGCAGCCGTCTGTCTCTTCTGTTGACTAATCGCTTTTTATGTGCCAAAATGGCAGAAGGACCTCGCCGCCCTGCGTGTTATGATCCAGGACATTTCGAACCAGCAGGTGACATGTTACCACGACTCCAGCGAGCATCAGGGCAGCATCCTCCTGAACCGTCTGTCTTCCACTCTCTCTTCTGGGCCTCCTGCATGCTATCTGGAGGAACCCTCATCATACTCATGGTCAAGCTCGCTCAGTACCTTTCCATACTGTGTGAACAAATTGGCAAAGCCCCAAAGTGAAAGGGGCACAGTGATTGACAGACTTAGTGAAGTGAATGAAGGAGCTTTCATTTCTTCCTCAAATGGTTTTTGGCCTCCTGCTGTTCAAGGATTGACTGGAAATTGATATGTATAGTCTTCCATGACTAAGCTATATTGTAACCACAACTCATATCTCTGAAGTGCTGCTCTATTCCAGATGGAGTATAGTGCTGTTTGTAGAAGGGCATTACAATATACAGAATAATTGTGCAATATAATCTAACATCTAACCTTTTGACAACTGTTTCTAATCTGTTATAAGACTTGGGAATATTATCATAAAGTATATAATCATTGAAAAATAATTCATCTACAAACCCGATTCCAAAAAAGTTGGGACACTGTACAAATTGTGTTTCAACATTTGATATGTTATCTATATTCTATTGTGAATAAAATATAAGTTTATGAGATTTGTAAATGATTCCATTCCTTTTTTACTCACAATTTGTACAGTGTCCCAACTTTTTTGGAATCGGGTTTGTAAATAATCAAGAATTTAAAAGGGATAAATTAGTGAGTAAAAAAGAAATGACTGATTAATTATTAGAATATTTTTTTCAAATATATACAGTGTTTAGTTCACCGATGAATATGACTAATGTTCTTTTTACATTTCATATCTCATTGAATGGGAGCTATTATTATGTTATATAATATATTAAGCAATTTTTATTAATGAATTGTTTCATACAAGCTTTTTTTTAATAATTTGACTTTAATTAATTCACAACCCATTTACTTGCAAATGTGATGTACTGTATTTCTGAGTGATACAAAATATTCAACAGAGAAAATGTAGGACGTGGCTTGGTTTTATACAACAGGATTTGATTGACTGGATCAGGAAAAGTGGCCATTTCAAAAGCAACAAGAACTGAATTTTCTGTGTTGATTTTTCACCCATATTTTGAATTACGCATTGCATTGTGTTGTGTTTAAAGGTTGAAGGAAATGTCAGTAATCTTAATGTTTTGTCAGCATATTATCTTTTTTTTCTCACCATTATTAAAATAAAGAAATAGTTCACTCAAAAATGGAAATTTGCAGCTTTTTACTTCACAAGATGTTACTTGCTGGACTGGAGTGGTGTGGATTACTTGTGGATTAATGGGATGTTTTTATCAGCTGGCTCTCATTCTGATGGCACCCATTCACTGTAATGCTAAAATGGTTAAAATCAGTTCCAATGAATAAACAAACCCCTCTACATTCAGCTCATTGAATTTACCCTCTTAACTGCATCTATAACCTCTTGAAATGGTTCATTGCCTATTTGATTATAATGAACAATCACAATGTTATAAAAAGCTATGGCCACAGGGTGTAAGGCACTAATGTTAACTTCATAAGACACTGAATAAAGTCATTATGACTACTAACCTGCCCACTGCAGTAGGGGCACATTATATTATTTTCTATCTGGGTCGTGCTGCTCTGTGGGGCCTCCAGACCTCCATCTTAAGAGCCTGTAGATCCTTCCCTCCGTCACTTTACTCTGCTATCCTAGTAACTCCTCTCTACTGATCTCAGTGTAGAGGAAAGCAAGATGCTGGTTGAGCTTCACCAGCCCCACCAGCAGGATTCCACCGAACAACATGAGGCTGGGCCACAGCAGGTAGTACAAGGCCATTTGAACGGTGTATTTCCTCCTAATGATGGCGTCGTTTGGGTGTGCCGCACTGAGATAGCATGTCATATTATCCCCTCGCACAATTAACACATCTTTGATGTTATTGGCCTCAGCCTCTTGTTCAGTCTTGTTTCGTTGGCATTTCGGAGTATAGAAACACTGAGGGAAAGATTATGGCAAGCATTAATGCAATCTAAAATTGAAATAGATATTTCAGACCTTTACATGGTCAGTGACTATGAAAAGATGAACTATATATATATGAAGAGTTCATTTGCAAAAACCGATAAACGCCACTTTAAAAAAAAAAGAGCTTATTGCCGTGCATTATTGTCCACATATGGCGCGATCTGAACCCTAAACACCTTTTGTTAAAAAAGCCGGTTTTGTCCACTTTCAGTTCACATTTTACTGCAGAAGCCGACAAGCGCCCTTGTTGGCGCGTTACAATGGTGAAGGAAAAGCTCTGTGTAATCACATCCATACAGTTTATGATAACAACAACAACAACAACGTTTGTCAGGCATCTACAGTACATTGTCATCTGACGATTTATTATTACTTAATCAAAACAACCCAACTGCAGTTTGACTGATATTACTTGGAATGCGCAATAATAAAAAAACGTGATTTCGGAAAACAAAAATAAAAATGGAGTTATCGGCTTTTGCAAATGAACTCATAATTTTTTTTTGTCTGCAACTTGGAACAGTATATAATCTTTAAATAATGGACAGTCTTTTTCATTTTTAAAGCATCACCGCTACTTATTTTTTGTCATGAAAAAAAAAATTAAAAAGAGGCAATAAATAAATGCATAAAAGAGGCAAAACATTTTTGTTGTAAAATATAGTATTTTTGACTCACTGAAATAAGTCAAAATTTGTATTATATTTAACTGGCTTTTATTTAAATTTATTATTTTCATATTAATTTTTAAATTAATTTAATTTTAATGTCAGTAGTGTCGATGCAACCTAAAATTACTGCTAAAGATCATGTGTGGTTTTTGTGATTCTCCAGTAACAATGTTTCAGAACTTTTTTAAAAAGCCATTTGAAATGTTGAGCTTCTTTGTCATTTATGATACATAGTTGCCATGTATGATTACAATTTATATCATGTTCAAAATTTCAGTAATTCAAAAATTATTTTAAAATACTGATGAATTATTTAAAGCAGCACTATGTAACTTTTGGCGCTCTAGCGGTTAATAAACAGAACTGCACACATTCCGCGGAAGAACATTCCAACCGGAGCTACTTCTCTAAGTTTATGTCTATGGCGATTCACGCAGGTATGTGTTACTCCGCAGCGGTGACGACCCGACCAGTCTACAATAGTCCAAATATAAGTACTTATTATAAGTGTACCGTAGTGATTCGGAATAAGACAAAAACGCGGTCTGGAAGATTAATTCATGATGTACTCGCTCATTATATACATTTTGCAAATTTTGAACACAGAAAAAGTTACATAGTGCTGCTTTAATTAAGTTAATTAATTGGTCATTTATCATCATCATCATCATCACCATCATCATCATATAATTATTTAGTGTGACCGTGCATACAATAGATAAAGAAGAGATAAACAGATACAGATAAAAGAAATAGTTCATATAGTTTAATGTAGGATTGTTTGACTTTTAAGATGCAAATGGCACTTTAATTGTAGAATTAGGCTAAATGATTATTTCACACAATTGACATTTTGTTGTTTTTTATTTGTGTAAGGAGCAGACTGAAATAAAACTCATAAATTAAAATGTATTAATAAATAAAAGCACAAATGTCAAATCTAATTTGAAGGTGCATTTATGCAAATATATGAGGATACTAAATGCCAATTGGTTGGCAGAATTGTAAATGTAAATGAGATCTATAAAGATTTTACAGTTAGTCTCTGTGTACCGTTATGGTGCTTTTTTCTTTTTCTTTTTGGAGCTTGGCATTACGATCATAGTCCATAAAAATCCTAGTATTTGGAATGACGGTGATTAAATTGTGATTAAATTCACACTGACAACAGTACCTTTGGCCTGTATTTGGCAGTGTCTTCATCGTGGTAAAGTCGAAGGGTTTTTTCAGGGGTGCTGTTGACCAAAACACGCAGGCATTTAAAGCTATCAATGCCATGGCAATCCATCACTTCATCCACCAAATACATATGCACCAGTGTGCAGTTGTTAGGTTTCCAGTCACTGTTACAAACACAAATGATGTGAAGGTTTACAATGTAAAAATGTAATAAGGTATGGCTATGCTGTATAGCAATTTTTATTTCAAATTATTTCATATTTATTTATGGTCATCATATTTCATTGTGTTGATATTAGCAACTGATGTTTTAATTGCAAGATCAGCAAAAAGAAAATTACAATATGAAAGGATACTATTCTACTAATAAGCAGTCTACCTGAAGAACTGAAGCTAACCTGTAAAGACTTGGTTTCACCATCACGATTCCCACCAGAAAGTACATGAGGATGGAGAAGGCCATTATGGTGAAGCCCAAGAGAACGGCTCTGTCTTCTCCTATGCTGGACTCTGGGATTTGAGCTCTGGCTTTCTCATTGCACTTCATCTCACTCGCTTTCCTCCACTTGCCTCCATTTTTTTGCATTTGGGCTTGCTGGTAGAAGACATCCCTAAAAACAAACAAACATAACTTTACATAACTTACTTAACTTTATCTATATGCTGTTATTTGTCCATGAAATACAAAAGGAGAAATTCTGAAGAATCATCAGAAATTCATGGCAACCTAAAGCTAAAAAAACAAACAACAACATAAAACCAATAAAACCATAAAAGCAGTTCACACTTTCAAAAGCAACTCAAAGGAGTTTATATACATATAAACATCTATATACATTCGGCATAGTTATTTATATTGTATATATTATGTTTATTGACTGTATGTATGACTTATGACTTGAAGTGGGGGTGGGGGGTTACATAAAGAATACTTGTTATGGAAAGAATATAATTAAGTGTAAACTGAATGTAACGTTTTTGGACAGTTACTTGCATGCTATTTACAATTAAATGAAAATATATTATAAATTTAAAATATATATATATACATGCTGACTTTAATGTCATTTCTATTGAAATGTGTATATCATGTATTTAAATATATCAATTTATTATATTTATTACATTTAAACTATATACACTTTTAATGTAACCGTAAATAACAACACACTACAGTTAAAATTATAATCAAGTACAGTACTTTGCATATGCTTTATATTTAAGTTAACACATTAAAATAAGTGTACTTCAAGCATGCCAAAAGTTTATTTAAAAATAATGATTTAAAACTATCTGACATTATAACAAAGTGCAATTTTTTAACATGTTAAGAAAGTGTGCTCTCTTTAAGTACATTTTGGCCTTTTATTTAATTATTATATTATCTGTAAGTACAGGTTTTTTTTTTTAAATACACATTTAAGATTTGAAGTACACTACAAGTGCACACTTAATACAGTTAAGCACCCTTCTTTTTCACAGGTTGGAACAACATGAGAGTGAGTAAATGATGAAAATGTCATTTTTGGGTGAACTAGCTCTTCATGATTTTAAGTTAATATAAGGTTAAATATAAAAGAGTAGTGGACAAGAAATAGATAATGGACTGTCAGTTAGACTGCTATTGTTATTGCTATTTGAAATAACTCAATGCTTAATACATTGGTATCTCATACTAGTGTCACAACTGGACAAGTAGCTTTAATAAAAGAGAAGACTGAGGCAGTGGATGTGATCTCCATACGTACCGCGTGTGTCGTCGCCGCGCGCCCAGCAGGGTGATGTTAACAGGAACACTGAATGACCCCCGCGGGGACTGATTCAGTAGCATTTCTATCTTACTAAGTAACCCTTAACTGGGTTACAGCACTAAATTAACACAACACCGACCCCACTTTGACAAGGTCAATATACTATACATCCAGACACAGAAGCAGCGTGCTGCATAGCCGTCAGACCTGTAGTGCACAACAGAGTGCACTTAAGGGATTGTTTTCTTCTCATCCAGATGAGATCAGCGGAATATCTTTCCTTTGCCTAAACAGGGATGCCACAGATGGGTTTCTATAGGAACCCCTGCAGCCAGACTATAATTACGTCCTATGGGACTCCAAGCACTCCTGACAGTGTTTTTCTATTTTCACATATAAACTACAAAACAATGAAGTAAATGAACCCCCCCCCACCACCACCAAAAAACAAAACAAAAAAACTGCATATAAAACAACAACAACAACAACAAATTGTGTAGAAGTGTCCAACTCCCAACCCCGTCTGCAGAAACTCATGGAATTATCTTTACTTTCCTGTAACACAGATTCTAAAATGATGCAAGTTCCAAATCTTACCTCAAAACATGCGTTCTTCTGTGCATGATAGCTTTATGTAGCTATTAAACAAGACTGACTAAACGATTCACACTGAATGACAAAAGTGAGGACTTTTAGCTTTATGAGCACAACAGTGTATCAATAATGAATGAGTTTTTATCCAAAATAATGTTAATTATTAACGAATGATTTACTGTATATGAAAAGGTAAACAATTTGTTGGAACAACATTGTGCACCTGGATCAGCAACTGCTGAGGCTGTAAGTATTGCAGCTTAAATAAAATAACCTTAAAGCTTTTTTTCTTTTTTCTTTTTTGGCATCAAAGAGTAATTTAGGTGGCTGCCAGGGTGCTAATATGTGTTTGATTTAGCTGTTCTGATTTGTCTCCCTGAAAAAAAGTGAAATAACTCTCATTTACTTAAAGGGGTCATATGATGCGATTTCAAGTTTTCCTTTCTCTTTGGAGTGTTACAAGCTGTTCGTGAATAGATAAGATCCCTAAAGTTGCAAAGACTAAAATCTCAAACCCAAAGAGATATTCTTAATAAAATTTAAGACTGGTCCACGCCCTCCTAAAACGCCTCATTTAAACACGCCCCCACATGTCTACGTCGCTATGTGGGAAGATTTACATAACGCCACCCAAATGTTCATGCAAAGAAAGAAGTATAATTTCATTCCAGCGTAATAATCAAGGAACTTTGCTGCTGTACCATGAGTGCAGCAGGCGCAATGATATTACGCAGCGCCTGAAAGGTTAAGTTGTATTTACAACACTGTTCCAGAACAGTTCAACCCAAATATTCAGATGTGTGCAGCACATTTTACGTAGGACTGTTTCCTGAACCCGGGAGAGTAGCCTACAATGCAATGGAATCTAGCAATTCCAACTTTGCAAGACAGTCTGGTGCTTCTGACTCACAGACTGTAAGTACGTTTTCACATTTAAAGAATTTGCCACTTATGATTCAAACGTGAGTTTTGAGCAGTGTAGAGTAGCGCTTGTTGTTTGTCGTTTCTCCGATCACAAATGCAGACATGGTTTTATGTTTACGCGGCGTGATACGCAACTCAACGCGTAAAAAGACAGTATAAGTCATTATAATCAGTAATTATGTCCCCACTGGATGCAACAAATGCCTCATTTATAATGGGTTTTATTGTTTTTGTCTCGTCGCGCCGGGACCATAGACTGTATAAAAACACGGCATCACAATATGGTAAGGGGCGTAACATTTCCGTCACACGCTTGAGGTATTAGGCCAATCGCGACGCACTGGATAGCTGGCCAATCAGAGCACACCTCGCTTTTCAGACCGATGAGCTTTGTAAAAATGGATGCTTTTCAGAAAGGCGGGGCATAGAGGAGAAACAATAATGTACAGTATGTGGAAAATAATGTGTTTTTTGAACCTTAAACCGCATAAACACATTACTTTACACCAAATACACAAAATAATGTTATTTTTAGCAACGTCATATGACCCCTTTAAAGTTCATTTTTAAATTGGTCTAATAAAATATCATGGTTTCCGACCCATTTTGTTCAGTTTGTCTAAAAGTAAATAGCACCATAGAAAAAAATAAATAAAAACAAACCATTTTGTTTAAACAGTGGCCTATATTCGCTTGACAGTCGAGTGTTGATGTGTTTTATGATGTATAATTAAAAGAACACAATAAACATTAAGGTCTTTCAGAGTTGTCTTTATGTATAGTAAGTCAACTAAATTTAACACTGACTAACAAAATGTTATTAGTTTTAACCCACGTGAAAATTCAAACTTTTGCTAAGTTAAGCTTTAGTTTATAGTGAAATTAAGTTGTAAAAAGTCAAAATATTGTTATATTGACCTACATTGTGGTAACATTTTGGCTTATTTCTAAAGAAAACATATTAAGTATAAGCTGTTCTGGCATTACCAGGCAGTAAATAGGGTATTAGTTGACTGTTAGTTGGATATAGAACTCCTCTGGGCTGGTATATATGAAAGTACTTTCAGAGGCCTTTGTGAAACAGAACATGGTGTCCATATACAGTAAAAGCACATCTGATACAGTACATTATATGTGATTAGGATGATAAGCCAATGCTGTTAACTCTATGAGAGACAAACATATGGGCCATACGGAAAAAAAAAAAAAAAAGTGATATTAGTTTAAATATTGGGTTACACTTTATTTTAAGGTGTCCTTGTTACTTATACATTTACACTTTATTTTAAGGTGTCCTTGTTACAGTGTAATTATACATTTAAGTACTGAGTAATATTAATTAATTACATGTACTTCCTATATGGTTAGGGTTAGGATTAGGGTTTGTCTTAGGGTTACTTGCATGTAATTATGCATAATTTATTGTTATTATAAAAGTAAGTACATGTAACGTGTAACAAGAACACCTTAAAATAAAGTGTTACCAAATTTTGTATTGAGTTTTAAATGCAAAACATGGAAGGGTAACATTTTATAACAAATGTTCTAAGAAGTCATTAACAAATATTGCATAATTCTTAACAGACACTTTTAGGATGCTTATTATGAAAATAAAATACACTTTAATAATATACTTTAAAAGAATATACTTGAGTGCAAACTGAATGTAAGGGTTTCGAACATTTAATTGCATGTTAATTTGCAACTTAATTAAAATATATTATTAAACGTATTATAGAATGTATTAAATGCAATTAGCTGAAATTTAGAGTGCTTTTTCAATGTACTTAAGTATATCTTTGTATTTAATTTCATAATTACTTAATCATTTCCTAATTACTTTTACTGTCAGATGTACTGACAAGAATTTATGGCAAACTAAAATATGCTTATGCTTTAATTTCTGTTAAATCTTGTACAGTATGTCATGTATTTAAATATATTTGTAGTTAAACATTTCAGAAAGATTTAGTACATTTAAATAAATAAATGAGCAAATACATGTAATAATAAAATAGTAATAAAATATAAGTTTAAACTTCACATTTAATATAGAATAACACACTCAAATTAATTTTATAATCAAGTACTTTACATGTGCTTTAATATATTAGTCAACACATCAAAAAAGTGTACTTCGCTAAAGCAAGAAACAGTCATGAAAGCATATTCTCTTTAAGTGGCCTTTTATTTAATAAATATTATAATCTGTACTGTAAGTACAGTTTTTTTAACAATAAACTTGTAAGAATTGAAGTACACTATAAGTGCACATTTAATACAAGAAGCACACTCCTTTTTCACAAGGGAAGGTATATTCAAATGCAAATATATGAATTAAATATATTAATCAAACTATTATTACATTTCTAATGTCCCTTATAAAGATGCACATAGGAGGTACACTGATGGTAAAACCACGGTACTTTGATATGATTACCATGATATGATTATGCAAACCTCCAAGGTATTTGTCAAAAAATTCATTGCAATGCCATATTACGTTTGGTTAGTGGTACAATAATAAAAACCACTAATGTCTGTTAATGACCAATTAATGACGTTATCATGAAGTGCCACCCTGCATAAATATATATCATTGCCAGTAAGTAATTAGCTGAATTTCTCTAATAACGATCCAAAGAAGTGAAGATACAGCTTTAAGGGAGTAGAATTACAGTCCACTTCACCTGAACACGATAAATAATGGATACAAGCCCACAGGTAATACTAGATCTCTGGTGCTTGTTCTGTGTACAGAGACTCCTGGAAGTGTCTGAGCCCCGTTTATCTTCAATGCTGCATCAATGAGGAGGTAAATTATACGGCATTTATCTTCGACTTTTATTGTGACCTGAATGATCATATTCAAGGAAAAGGGATCCACTTGAACATCAACAGCGTGTCTGTGTAAAATCATCAAAACCGAATTTTCCCTAGTCTTTCCTAAACTCGCCGGCACCACATGGTTTATAGTTTTTCTTTTTCTGAATAAAATAAATTTGCCATGACCAACAAAAAAGAGACATAGCCTACAGTAAGACGAGGTTACTTACCAGAGCCAGTAATGGAGAATATCATCCCTGTCATTACAATAATTGAACCATGAGGAAGAGGAATGATCAAGTGCTGAGAAAATAACCTACAGAAACACTAAGATGGATTACAGACAAAAAAGAAAACTGTCGTTTCTGACTATTGGATTGATATTCCTTTTGAGTGGCGTGGAATATGGTAAGTATATTTGACCTATTCTTTTCTTTTCTCCCTAATACAAAAAAATCCATGCAGCATGATTGCTTGTTTGAATCGATAGTGCTTAATATCCTCAAGAAAGCCTTAAACTGTATTAATGTGTAAATGGTGAATGGATTGATTGTATTTTGCACATCTACTGTTTAAATTGTATTCTCTCTCTCCCAGCTGTCATTCTGCCCACTATATGGAGATATCTGCAGTTATTAGAGGCGCCACCTTATTTTCTTGGCTTGGGTCTATCTGCGTTCAGCTTCAGTGGGCTGCTGTTTGGTCCAGTGTTTGGTCACTGGTCAGACAAGACCAGAACTACAAAGAATATCATCCTCTTCTCCAATGTGTTTGAAATTGTGGGTCAGTGCTGTAGAATGGAGATGTATAATGTGATGTGGGTTTTGAAATAGATCAGATATCCCTTGTTCTTGTGCAGCTGTGATCTGTTTGCTCATTGCAACACACTTGTCTTATAGGAAACGTCATGTATTTCATGGAATATTCTAAATGGCTTCTTCTGTCCAGCCGTCTTGTTGCAGGTGAGGATATTTTGAAGTTGCACTGTTCTATTAGTCTCAACGAGTTTTGTTTGTTTGTGAACTTCTCTGCTCCTGTGGTGCAAACCATCAACATTAATGTAATTTGAGACATTAAACAGATACTAACAGAGAGATCTGTTGTTTGATTGATGATTCTCATTAGATTGTAATTACTGCAGTGTTGAATCATCCTGACCAGACACAAGAACTTGTTTAGATGTATGAATCTATTATGTATAATAAAGTATATAGAATATATACAACTATGATCAAAAGTATTCAACCCCCAAGGGACTGTATTAATTTACAAATGTAAGAGTTTTTCAAAAATTACATCAATAACAGTTTGGTATCTTATTAAAAGTGGTAATGTCAATATATAATGTCATATTTTTGAGTTATAAGATTTTTTATTTTTTTTTGTAATATTCAAACCCTATTGAACATCATTGCTTAAAGTCACTTATTTGTATGGTATGGAATAAAATTGTGTTAAAACATATGAAGACAAATCTTTAGTATTTTTTAGTAAATCTTTAGAACACAGACTTTGGAAACTCAAAAACAAAACTTAATTAGCTTGATTGGTTGCACATACATACATGTAGCCCATGTATGTGCTGAAGTTGAGTAGCACATAGGCCAAGTCAAAAGAGCTCTCAAAAAAGCTATAGAGAAGATATTGTAGCAGGGATAAGTTTCATGAACTGACTTATTGCAAAGATGGCATCCTTCCACAGTATCAACACTAAATTTCACAGCAAACTACATGACTAGGTGCTTGATTTTATATACCAGTGGCAATGGGTTAGATTGAAACACCTGAATTCAGTGATTAAGAGGTGTGTCACAATACTTTTGTCCATGTGTGTGTTTAAGATATGCAGATACTGCATGAATAGTTATACATAATTCCAGTAGCAGACAGGTGGAGCTGGGGGAGGTGGAGGGTTCCTATACGTCCTAATAAAACTGTACTCATTTTCTGTACGCAACATATAATTTCTATTTTATTTTATGTAGTTTAAAAAATGGAAACTATCTATATTTCCATGAATGCAGAGTACACCACATATAAACTACTTCATTCTTCCATCAGGTATTGGAGCAGGAGCTGGTTCCTCAATTTTTGGGTTCCTCACACTTACTACTTTCCCTGATGAGCGAGCAAGGGTCTTTGCAGCTGTCATGGCATGCCGTCAGGCTGGACTTCTGATCGGTGAGTTGGTGCTCTACATAAAAGTGGCAAAAGTACTTTCTTCCATTTAATATTTAGACAATGTGCATTTTTACTTTCAGGTCCTGCTTTCAATATCTTTCTAAGGTTGTGTGATTTCAAACTGGGTCCATTTGTAGTAAATAAGTACACCTCACCTGGGGTAAGTCTGTTTTGGCTCATTTCTTATTAATTAACTTGAATTCTCAAACACATAATGTTGCACATGATTGACACAGCTTGAAATGTGAATGTGGTAACACTGCACATTTTGTATGTCTCCAAATATAACAGATGTGATTCAGATCATAAGTAGAGTTAGTATTATTATATCAAATAACAGAGACATGTCCGGCACTCCAGCTGATATTTCACTCCAAAAAGTAAAGGGGGGAAAATGTTGGCATAAAAAAATGAAGCTTTTTTTTTCTTTGTGCCTTTTTATTTTTTTATTTTAATTCCTACATTCTTATTACTGTGATACAAAATCTCATTCTCATTTGTGCAATGCACAAGAAACACTAATATATAATTTAAGCCGATTACTTTGCTGATTGCAAAAACAAAATTAATAATAATAATAATGAAAATTAATATTGAAATATAATAAAATGGTAACATTACAATAAGGTTCCATTTAAAATGGAAATTCTATAAAAATACTCCTAAAGCATTTAGTAATATTAGTTATAATGTTAAATTCAACTATTATTAAAACATGAACCTTGGCAAAGATGAACTAACAATGAAAAGTTGAATTTTATTAGCTAAGAATGGTAACAAAGATGAATAACAATATATTACTCAGTTATTGTGAGTTAATGCATTAACTAATGTTAACTAATGAGACTTTACTAATTTTAATTAAATTAAATTATATTAAATAAATATATTAAAAACACTGGAATCTAACAAGAATTTAAAAAATCTAAAATATGACATGACATGTTCTTAGACATGTTCTTAGATTAACCAGTTATTTATTTATTTGTTTGTAATTTTTAAGCCCGTTTATGTAAGTTGACCTGTTTATTTCAATCTTCCTGGCCTTGTGCTCTTTTTGACCCAGCTCTTCATGTGCGGGATGTGGGTGCTTATGCAGTTTGCAGTAATGGTCCTGTACTGGGACATCCCGCCACTGGACTCCTTCCCTGAGCAGCACATGCCCCTCAGAGAGGTCAGAGGTGAAGAAGATGAGCCCCTCATGAGTCTGGAAGATGAAAACAGGGCTGCAGCAGAGGACTCGTATGGCTCGGCCAATCCAGAACAAACCGAGACCCAGCTCTCATCTGAACTCCCACCTTCTCCTCCGGATTCCCCCTCTCTAGACCCCTCTGACCCCTTTGAAAACTTCAGTGCCAGTCAAGGTGAAGCCCAGTGTTTATTGTCAAATGACAAAAGTGCTGTCTTTTTTTTTGGCACAGAATTTTGAGTTGGTGTGGCATTGATCGCTTCTTTGTTGTATCTGAGGTGCTAATCTGAGAGAGTAGTGGCCTGAAAAAGCTTTATCGATCAGCTCATCCTGTCTTTGCTCTACGATTGCAGTGTGTGTGTGCATGGTAGATATCTCCATTATATTCAATCCTGTCTTGGCAGCTTTGAAATGCCTGAGATCTATAGCGTTCTCTCTCTCTCTGTAGAGTTTCTGCGGGAGGAGGTGGTGGTTCTTCTCACTGCTCAGTTCATCACTCTCTTCAATCAGACAGCACTTGAGGTAAAATTCATCAGGAGCGTCATGCATCTACTTTTTTCAAGGTGGCACCAGTGGCAGTGCCTTGTTGTCAGATGATAATAGGAGATAAACACTTACTAGCAACTTATGCTAAAAAATGCTAAAACATTATGGAACCATTAGCAAATAGGACATGCTAGCAATGTGCTGAATCATGCTAAAACATATGATAATGTTTTAAAACATAGCAGTGTTCTAAAATATGTTAGAAATGTGCTAGCAACATGTTAAAAGTGTGTTA
Source organism: Sinocyclocheilus anshuiensis (assembly GCF_001515605.1). Classification (NCBI taxonomy): domain Eukaryota; kingdom Metazoa; phylum Chordata; class Actinopteri; order Cypriniformes; family Cyprinidae; genus Sinocyclocheilus; species Sinocyclocheilus anshuiensis. The sequence continues at coordinate 1,696,283 of NW_015560618.1, read as the reverse complement.
ATATGCTTGCAAGGTGTTAAAACCATAGATATGTATACAGTAGATGCCCTATTCGACCGCTCCAGATACGTTGACGCATTCGCCATTTTGGAACGGTCAGCTTGACGTCATTCACCATAATAATCAATGAATATTCAAAGATATATATGCGTATAACACACTAACATGTAATATATACATGTAAAACACTAACACCATGGAAGTAACATTAAAATATAAATGTAGGCTACTAGCAACATAGTGGCAACAGGTTAAAACATGCTAAGATATGCTAGAAATGTGTTAGCATGTAAAAACATGGTAGCAATGTGCTTAAATGTGTTAGAAATATGTCAGCAACAAAATGCTAAAATCTACTAGCAACATGTTTAAATATGATAGCAGCATATTAACATGTTAAAAACACTAAAAGAATGCAAGCAACATGCTAAATGTTAACATCAAAATGTGCTAGCCTAGCAACATGTTAAAACATGCTGTTAACATCGTGCAACTTGCTAAAATGTGTAAAATATAAAATTATAAAATTATTTTGACTTGTACTTCATTTAATAATAATAATAATAATAATAATAATAATAAATCAAATAAAAAAAATAAAAAAATCAAGGTTACAGTGAAGCACTTACTATGGAAGTAAGCGGGGCCAATATTTGGAGTATTTCAAGCAGGAGTCTGAAGCTTATAACTGTAAAAAATAAAAATAATCAATCAATCAATAAACATGTGTATTACTTGTACTATAAAGCAGTTTAAATAAGTACACAGTATATAATAATAAAAAATAGTACAATGCTAGTAGTCTCCAGACCCCCAACACTGTCCTAAATTCATCTGAGCTACAAAATAGTGTCTGTCCAATTATGATTGATTAAGGCTCACAGTAGTAGGAACATAAATTTAATTTAATGTAATCTAATCTAAGCTTTGATTTAATATAATCAGGTATTTGAAATTGACATACATTTACCTTCCCGGCTGCCTGACCTAGATACATGACAAACTGCTTATAGAGTTCATAATGTGCCTTTTCATTATCTTTTATTCTTTCAAACTAAATCAAATTTCTATATGAAAAATCACATGCTATATTATAATTTTGCATTTACTTTACACTGCCAGAAGAATGATTCTTACTCATGTAAGATTTGCTATTAGTTGTTTTGAGTTGTTTTAAGCTTGTTGCTATGTGGTTGCTAGGGTGTTCTGAATGGTTGATGTCTGTGTTCTCTCATCTCCAGACCATGGTGACCCCTCTGACGCAGAAGTACTTTGGCTTCGGTGAGCTGGGGAACAGTGTGATGTACAGCCTGTGTGGGGTGGAGGTAATTGCAGGTTTCTTCCTGGTGCGCTGGCTGAGCCGTGTGCTGGAGGACCGGGTGGTGCTGGCAGTGGGGCTGCTCATCTGCAGCGGGGCTTGTGTCTGGTGCCTCATCTTTCTGGCCAATCCACAGGGTGTGTGTATGTGTGTGTGTGGCAGACGTCCAGAGAAACTGGCATACACCTGGGCATGGACAGACACAATATGCCTGCTCGGTTTGGTGCCAACTCAATGATATGCATTATTAGTTTGGAACTGCTTTAAATCTCTATCTATCTATCTATCTATCTATCTATCTATCTATCTATCTATCTATCTATCTATCTATCTATCTATCTATCTATCTATCCCTTAATACTTTTTTCCATTCATCCATCCATCTATCCCTTAATACTTTTTTCCATCCATCCATCCATCCATCCATCCATCCATCCATCTATCTATATGTGTCCATCTGTCCATATGTCTATACATGCCTCAATATAATTATCCATCCATCCATCTGTTCATCTGTCCGTCCGTCCCTCTGTCCGTCTGTCTGTCTGCCTTTTTATCTATCCATCAGTCCGTCCATTTATCTGTCTGTCTGTCTATCTAGGATGTATGTCTGTCTGGAATGATATTCTCACTTTCATTCTCGCTTGGACGTGTTTTGATCAGGTGGTTTTGCATTCGAGTTGATTGAGTTCATCATCGGAGTGTTCCTGCAGTTACTGGGACTTCCTTTTGTTGCTGTGTCTCAGGTGTCCCTCTTTTCTAAGGTTACAGCTGAGAAAACACAAGGTGAGAAACAAAGAGGAGAATACAAAAAGATAGATGAGATCTTGAGAACACATGTAACACTCACGTTTGTATAGATGTCACATATTGTCACTGTTTAAATATTCAAAACTACGTGCTGAATCTAACGACTGTGTGTGTGTGCAGGTTTTAGTCAGGGCGTGCGGCGTTCAGTCGGGGGTCTTGCCACCATTCTCGGCCCCCTGTGGGCCGGGGGTCTAATAGGAAATCTATATGTGATGCTGGGTATGATGATGCTCCTACTGACCCTCATCATGGTGCGTGAACAGACTCTTTATAACCGATTCTGTAACATTATCAGAGATTTCCCTTAGTATGTCATCATAACCACATTTACCAGCTCAATTATAGTTACATTTATTGCTTTGTGCAAACAGTGACTATTATAGATCCAGTCAACTGAAAAAATCTCTTATTAAAAGAGATTGCAGGGTCATTAGAATTTGTGGACTGTTTCTTTCAAAAAGGTGATTTGGAAATAAGTATAAATGCAAGGTTTTAAACACTTTATCAGACAGTGAATATTTTTAAGTGTTAAGAAATTGTATAGTGCTATCTCAAGCTACAATATAATAATAACATATGTTGTTAAAAAAGTAACAGCACTGACAGTATCAAGGTTGGGATTCATTTCTAGTCTTGTGCCCAAGGTCCTGACACTTCAAGAAGTTTAGTATAAAATTTTAATGTTGAAATTCCCACGAATGTCCATATTGAATTAGTAATTATGTACTGTACAAAAAATCATAGGAATAGGGTTTGACTATTTAAGATGGTCCCTTTCAGACAAACGTAAATATAAAATTAAGTGAATAAATAAGAAAAAAGGAAATTACCTCGTCCTTAGCAGAGTTTATTTGTAGATTTTTAAATAATATTTTAATATACTTTTTTTTATAAAAGATTGTTATGATGGCAACAATCCTTTTAATAATATGTAAACTAAAAAAAAGAAAATAATATTTACATCCCCATATGCTAAGTTTATATATTAAGTATAAAACTAAATAATATTGCAGAATTTTTAATTATGTGAAAAATGTCTGTCATTTGTAAAATGACCCTTTAACAAAGAAACGAATGATGATTGTCCTGCTCAGATCATGATGGTGTTGTCCTATGAGAAGCTGGTGGAGCCGCCCAGGGTGGAGCACGCACAGGACTCAGAGAACGGAGCATAGATGCCACCCTTCACTACACAGGATACAGGTGAGACAGTTCTCAATGTTTTTGGATGGCTCTTAAAAAGCATGAAATGGATTTATATTTTGAACTTTCACCTGCCTTTTACATCATAGTTTAGGATAGTTTGTGATGCCATCAGGTACATCAGTACATTCGACAGTAGGTTACATTTGAACAATTTTTCAAAGACAATATAAGTAATTATGAAATTACATGTAAAGATCAATATCGCATTTATTATAAATTTAAACTGTAATTAATTTTAATTTAATTGTAAATGACATGCAATTAAGTCTCCAGTCATAGGTCACACTGAAGAATATTGTTTTAAAATTATTATTATTTCCATTATTTTTTGTGTGCATAAGTGTACTTCTTTTTCACATGGGAAATTATTTTGACATAAGAAAAAATGGCATTCACATTTCACAAAAATACACATTTCATCCTTAAAGAAAAAAAATATATATCTGAAGTTTCACTGTGTACGATCTGTATTAGGGTGACATATTGTCGTTTGAACACAGACGGAAATTCCACTCATAACTTTTATTTTGTCTGCAATAACTGAGTTAAACTGACACAGACTCCAGCCATGCAGCTTTAAACCACAATGCAGAAACAGCTCAGAATGGAAAACAGGACAAAATATGGTGCTAAAAGCAAAGAAGTGGGCCACTGAATAATGACAGTCAACATTATAACACAAAAGTACACTCTCTGCAGTATGACAAAAGCTGTCATTGGTAAATGAATCTATCTGTGTGATTTTCATATTTCAGCACAGAGCAAGAGCCCCTCTCTCTGCGGTCTGTCTGCCAAAGTTTAGCTCTTGTGTGGGGCTGTACAGAGCAGATGCTGAAACAGTGGGAGATAAGAGGCCCTGCCAGGGCTAGCAGACCGCAAACAGCTAGAAGGGCGCGCACACACACACACACACACACACACACACACACACACACACACACAAATATTACATATCCTAATTCTGACATATTTTAGTTTAATGCTGCAGTTTTTATATTCTGTATTTTTATGATTTATCATTTACTCCTTATCATTTCTGATTTCATGGAGTGTGGATATTTGTATTGAATGAACACATGATGGTGCTATTGTCCCTTAAAGAGATTGATATTGAACAGAACTGCAGGACTCCATGCATGAGTGTGTGTGTGTGTGAGTGTGAGAGAGAGAGAGTAATGACAAAGGGAAAGAAACTGAGTTTCTCAAAAACAAATGATTCATGCAATTATTCTGCACAGATCATCGGTCATTTCCTTGGATATTTACTCAACTTAAGAGGGAAATTGAATATTTATGTGTCCTCTGGAGTGTTCGATCTGCCGTTTGTAGATTTGTTTTTGAAATATTATTACTGTAAACTCATTAAAATCTGTGTTCACCAAATACAGAAGCTTTAAACGAATTAATCAACACTAACATTATTGTCTCATCCTGCCTTTGAATAGTTCTCCTTTTGCTGAGGCGCCCTTATAGGCCTATCTCCTGTTTTCTTCCTATACGTAAATGTTATAAATATACATTATCACTGATATTTTATTCATGTGTTGTAAATATTTCACTACCATTTTGGATTGTGGACTATTTCACAGAGTTCAGTAATGTAGTTCATCTTTAATTTAGCAGGGTAAATCTAGCAATTTTTTTCTTGCTTAATGAACATTATTTAATGTATAGCTATCACTACTTTGTGTCATATTACACTGGCATTAATCTAGTAAACAAGTTAACACTGCTGCCATAGAGTTTATGGAAAATGGTTACAGTGATCCCGGATTATTGAAAGGCTACTAACTTATTTTTTTGGCTGATATCTCTTCAATTGTAAGGGTGAATGTGCATTAATTCACCCTCATGTTGTTCCAAACCTGCATGCATTTCTGTCTTTTGCAGAACATAAGAAAGATATTTAGAAAAATGCTGACTTCCATTGTGTCCATAGAAGTAAATGGGAACCAAATCTGTTTGGTTACACTCTAAAAAATGCTGGGTTAAAAAGGGACAAACCCAGCTATTGGGTTGTTTTGACTCAAAATAACCCAACCGCTGAGTCAAAACAACCCAATAGCTAGGTTTGTCCCTTTTTAACCCAGCGCTGGGTTATATTTAACCCAGCATTTTTTAGAGTGTACCAACATCCTTCAAAATATAATCTTTCACGTTCCACAGAACAAAAACAAAAGTCATACAGGTTTGAAACGACATGAGGGTGAGTAAATACTGACAGCATTTTCGTTTTTGAGTGAACTATCTCTTTAATTTTTCATTTCGGTGTAAAAGGAAATGCTGCAATAACCTGGGTTGTATTTAACCCAGCATTTTTAGAGTGCATGTGCTATGGTCCAAACCCGGGAAGATGGGAAAACAGTTCATTCCACTCAATGTACTGCAGAGCATCAGAGAATTAGCATTTAACCGTTCACCCCTCAATCCACATAATTCCATAATCCTGCAACAGCTCTGTGTGAAAGATTATAATCCCAATCCCACATACGTGTTCACATCTGTTGAAGTGATGGGCAGGATGAGCGTGAATGTGCCGTGAGGAGGCGGCACAGTAATCACTGTAATTGAGAGCAATTGTGACAGATATAATCATGACACTGTCATAAATCTGTCAGACATCAGACGTCCGTTTGGTTCTGAGTGATGTCCTCTGATAGCCGCTCAGCTCTGTCGGCGATATTAAAAAGAAAATTTATTTCCTGATAGCTTTACTGTTTATAAATTGTTTATGAGTGACTTTCCTTCACAATACCGGTCACGGCATCTAGAAAACATCAAGTTTTTATGTTAATGAGAAGCATATTCCTCGGACATCAGAGTATAATGACATAAATGACAGAGCGGGGGAAAAACAAGCTTTTTTAGTAAATTAATCCGAGCTTTTTATCCTGCGGGATGTTCGGCATCAGAATAATGGGCTGCCAGTGGGTTGGCATTTGCGTTCAAGAGGCTTACGAGCCATCTCTGCACAGCTCCTCTCTCTTCATTTGAAAATGTCATTTGGAACCAGCAGGTTGTGGCCACGGCAACATCACAGAATAACATTTCTCAAATCCTATTTGACAAATAAGCGTCAGACGTCATAAGCGGCTCAGGATTAAAACATGTCGGCCAAACGTGTTTAGCGTAACGCTGAGGGTAACCTGAAAGGGTTCAGGCCAGTGCTACGAGAGAATTGGGGCCTGGAGAGAAGAGTTGGATTTGTTGCCAAAACCTGAAAGTGAAAAGACAGGAGAGAAGAAGCATTTGGCATATATTGCGCATGTTCGTAGTATATTGAGTGAGGAGTAGTATTTGTGGAGGAGGGAAATCAGGTTTAAGGTAAATTATGGTAAGTAATTGGTTTATGATTGGTTTATGAACCACATTTGGAGCAATTATCAGAAATGAAATCACATTTATGCAGCGGGTGGTGGAGCAATTAGCTCTGCGCTGTGTACGGGACGCGCATGTAATGGCAAACATTCATAACCCCCTTCAAACCAAGACTATCCTCCCTTCTCATCTCAAAACAACAAAAATTAATTTTTTGCTCTGACAATATGAGATGCAGCCTTCATTCTGCATCCCAAAAGAGCAAAAAGATGCTAAACCCATAAAACCAAGATATTTTTAATTTACAAAATGAGGAAGCAATGATAAAATGTGAAAAAAAAAACAAAAAAAAACTGCTGTAGTAGTTTTAGCTTAGTCTGGTTTAGGCAAATTTCAACACAGTCATAACTGTTTTTAGGCAGCTTATTATTGTATTGTCCATGCTAAAACCTGCAGGAAAATGTTCAAACACACCAGTGTTAGTTTCCATGGTAAGATTTCTTGAACTCAGACAAACTTTCCTTGAAACTAGCTATATATATATAACTTATATTTCCCATAAACTGAAGAAAAATAGTTTTTTTTTCTTATAGTAAGTTAGGTAACAGGCTTCAACGGTTAAGTTTGACAAATGCACTCAGCATTTTAAATGATGTCAATATTTCAATAAATAACGTATATCCTTCATTTGATATTATATGCTATTAAATAAAAATGTATTATAGTACAAATTTATGTTAAATGAAATTAGTTGAACTTAAGTAAACTTGAGTCACTTAAGTAGGGCTTAAGTACATCTTTACATGTAATTTCAAAATTGCTACTATTGCTTTTGAAATATGGTTAGAATGTACTGAGAATCTTTAAGGTAAACTAAAATATACTTTAATGTCATTTTTAACTATGTATGTATATATATATATATATATATATGTATGTAACTACACATTTGTAACAAAGTTGCTATTTAAATTTTTTTTGCTTTTTAATAATTAAAAAATATTTTAAATAACTCTGCA
>NW_015560618.1:1684795-1688325 GCF_001515605.1 Sinocyclocheilus anshuiensis | reverse complement strand
AAAAATATTTTAAATAACTCTGCAGTTGCAATTATAATCAAGTACTTGTGCTTTAGTATGTGTCAGTACATCAAAATAAGTGCACTTTGAAGAATGACAAAATATTGAAACAAAATTAATTTAAATGTATTTTAAATACTTTAAAATGACTATTTTAATAAGGTTTAAATGCACATTCCATACAATTAGGTGCACTTCTTTTTCATAATACCTTATACCAGCAAGGCCTTATACTTTATACTAACAAATTCCAAATGACTTTCACTGGTCATTAAAAACCAACAGTTGGCTTTGTCGTTGTAGGTTGTTTTCTAAGCAAGAATCCTCGATTTTCATGTCCAGCTCTGCGGTGCTCTCTCGCCCCTCCAACGGATGAGTCAGCTGGAGCAAAAACCACGATTTTTGTGTCTAAATTGTCACCAGCATTATTTTTCTTACTGATTAGCTGTGATTGGTTTCTGTGGGAACTCAGATGGACGTTCCTGTGCTGTGCTTTTCACAGTCAGCCTCTTGATTGCATTAGAAGTGCACATGGAAGTTATTACAAATTGATAAGGACTCCATGGGAGGCAAACAAGAGATCGATGACTAATTGCATTATCGTCGTCATCTTGAAGGGCACAGAAGACGCACATACACACAAACAAACACCCATGGCTTGAAAAACAAGGGCTGTCCTTCATGAGATCCTAAACCACATTACCTGTGCTCACATGTGAGAAAAATACCTTTCATTAGCTCACCGATAACAGCAGGGCAAAAGCTATACAGTGTCAGTTGAAAAAAATCAACCTTGAAGTGATGCAGCCGCCTCCATTTGTCTTCATTCTGTTTGGCAGGTAATCTATTAGTTTTAATAATCCCCGCTGCCATATTGCGAGCCAAGCAGCCATGTTGCCGGGGCTTGTGCCCAGGACTTCTTCAACCCTAGATAAGTCATTATGACAATATGAGCCAGTCAACCAGTAAGATGGTTCCCTTCGTCGAATGTTATCATGAAAATAAATCCAGTGGGATGATATTAAATAGGCTTAGACTGACCAACAGATCCGGCTTGTAACAAAATATTGCCAAACAATTTTTTTTTTCAAAAGTCATCAAATTATGATTTATTTATTTTATTATTTTATTTTATTAATTTTTTGGGGGAAATTGAATATGCCTTGTTCTACCACAAAATTAATTTTGAGTCATTCTTTAAAAAAGAAGCACAAATCAAGGTTACGGTGAGGCACTTACAATGAAAGTGAATGGGGCTAATTTATGTGGAATTTAAAGGAAGAAATGTGAGGCTTAAAATTTGATAAAAACATTGATTCTTCTGTATTATTTGTGCTTTAAAACTGCTTAAGACATAATTTATATGGTAATTTGGGGGTTTTAGGGTTTATGGACTTTTGTCATGGCAACAGAGTTTTGAATTGAATATAAGATTGAATATAATTTCACACATATGGTTATGATTTGATGATTTTTCACACTAAAATCATGTCAACAAACTTGTTCTATACATCTTATGGCAACGCTATTGAATCAGTGTTAGCGCCTCACTGTACACTGAAAAAAATATTTAGAATATTTAATATTTACACAGTTTTAAAATAACTAATAAACTTAATGTAATGCATATTTGTGAATGAAATAAACGAAACAGATTTTTGATTTCTGCACCAGATTTCATTCAATAGTTATTAATATTATTAATATAATATCATATTTTCAAAATGACTTATTCAGATTGCCTAGAATCAGCTTAAATCTGTTAATTCTGAAAAAAACCCCACATTTATTTACTTAAAAATAGATATGGTTAACATATATCTAGCTGTGGAACAAGCAATACTCACTTTAAATGTTAAAAGTATGAGATTGAAAGAAATTGAATCTATTATTGGATTTATTCAGTATATAAACCTGGTTATTGTGTATTTAAAACACATTCAGTTTATTAGTACTATTACAGAAATATTGCTTCAGAAATATAGTAATGCAATTTATTTATATATATATATGTACGTATTTATTTATTTATTATTGAATTATTATTATTACTACTACTACTAAGAGGAGGGACAAGCATAAATACATTTTTGTGGTTATCAACATTATTCCACAAATGTTTAATTCGTCCTGATCCCAGAATATTAATTTAAAGTAATCCATTTGGTTCCTGTGCATTTGCAAGAGTCCAACTTTGCATAATTCCTCCTCTGCCTTCAATTTAAGTAATACTTCACATGGCAAATCCACTTGTTACTTTTAGTTAATGGCTGCGCCTTCACTAATCACCTCGGCCCCATACAGATAGCAACACCGCATAAAATATCTCCCCACTGTGTATCAATGTATTATTTAAAAGTCATTTATATTTAATGCCGCAGGTCACCGTGAGGTGTGCAAGCAATAGCTGCACTTTGGCAAATTCACACCTAGCACCAGGAGACTCGGTCAAAGCAATCCTGTCGCCTCTAAAAGGACATATATACGGGCCGTGTGCGTGCTAACCGCAGACGTGAAATCAAATGGATTATGCAGGAGGTTGAACGTTCAGCCCCGTGGTCCTGTGGAGGGGGATTAAAATGCAGTTGATATGTATATCACCCACCAGGGATTAATGGATTAGTCCTGTCCTGCCCGTAACAACACGAATCAACAAGTCTGCACAAACAAGGTTGTGGGATTTGGTCCAGTGCAAATTTCAGTGCTGTTTTAGACTTAAACTTGTAATGTTTGCTTCATTTTGAGGATGTTTTCCTCTTTGGTTCAATATATGTCTACAATGGGACTTGGGAGACACCCACTGATGGTTGGTTGACTAGGTCCAGGTTCCCAACCCAGACTCTGGAGTGTGTAATCCTGTCTAACATTCATGCAAATCCTATCTTTTGCCTTACACAATAGCCAGTCTGTGTGCTACTCGGCAATAACAAAGATAGTAGTTAGCGACTGGCTACGTCTCAGCCCAAAGGGGGTAAACTTCAAAAAATGTACATAATCTGCTTTTGTCAGCTGTCCAGAAGCTGTTTTATAACAATGATTCTATTTGTCCACTTGTGAAGTATACAATTGCACCCGAATGAAACAATCAAACGAATGGATCATAGGGCCTTGATGATGTTTTGCAATTAACCGTTGAGCACAACAGTCGGGTTCAGAAAGTAAAAACTCCATTCATTTTCTCAATAGAGATATAGACTTTTGTAAACAATAACTTTTAAAGAATATAGAAAGAATCTGAAAGAGCAATAAACCTTTGAAGACGGACCTGTTGTGAGCTCCAAGGTTGTTAATCGATGGTAGGCTTTTGTTGAAGTCATCTGCTCGCATTATTTTACCTTATGTTTGAAATAATTGTGTTTAACAGCAGAATTCTTTGTGAAAAACGAAATTACCCAAGATGCTGTACAGAAAATTCCACCAAAAAGAAAGTTGTGGCAAGCAAACTGCGCAAAAAAGAGTCGTGGCCTAATGGTTAGAGAGTCAGACTTGTAACCCAAAGGTTGTGGGTTCGAGTCTCAGGTCCGGCAGGG
>NW_015560618.1:1664212-1684699 GCF_001515605.1 Sinocyclocheilus anshuiensis | reverse complement strand
GAATAACCAGCACTCTCTTCCACCCTCAATACCACAACTGAGGTGAGACCCTTGAGCAAGGCACCGAACCCCCCACCTGCTCCCCAGGTGTGTGTGTTCACAGTGTGTGTGTGTGTGTGTGTGTGTTTGTTCACTTCTCACTGCTGTGTGTGTGCACTTGGATGGGTGAAATGCAGAGCACAAATTCCAAGTACCCAAGTATGGGTCACCATACTTGGCCACACATCACGTTCTTTCCCTTCACTAAAGCTATTAGATACACAGTCTTGTACCTTTGAGTTTTTGTAACTTTGTTACAGTTTTGCTTTGAATCGCTTGAAGACTGGTTTGGTTTGGTTCATGACTTATAATGCGTAAACAAAGACTTCCATAAAAATATTTCAGTGAATGCCACTGCAACGGCGCTGAAAAACTGGCCAGGCGCTAATGAACTCTACTGCGGTTATGCAGCTTTATTTTGATAGAGAACAGGTTTAGGTTATGGCGCTGCGATGAGGCAGGGTGGATCTGCATGTCTAAGCCTCTGCACGTCTGGTTTTGTGTTGGACTTATTATACGCACACCTCGCTGATCCTCTTTCCGCACGAGCGTGTGCGTGCGTTTGTGAGCGCAGGCCATTTTCTCAGGAATCCCTCCCATTCGGCGCTCAGTGGGAGACACAATGGCTCAGCTGGGGGGGCTTCAGTCCAATTTGCCATTGTGTATCACCATTTCTCCCTTAACACAAACATGGCGGCCCTCCAGCTGTCCTCTTGGCACTAAGACTGAACCTGAAGTGCAGGCGGCTTTGTCGTCCCAGCCACACTGTGCATTAACAATATAGACGTCTATTTGTTTTGGATCCACAAAGATTTTAAGCTCCTCCTTCCTTTTCTTTCTTCACTCCAGTGGGTCTTTTAAATATGCAAGTGTGGAAATTACATTTCTTTAGGGTTGGCGTCTCGGAGACGCTCGTACACCTTGAAAATTGAATTTGATGAGAATCTTTCATATTCGTTTTTTTGCAAGCCTTTTATTTTGTTCAAAGCCGGCCTGTATTTTTGTGGAAGACGTTCCAGGTATTGTTGAGAAAACTTGGGATTTTGCAAGAGCTGGGAAAATCTGCGTACGATAGACGTGTCCAGACCTCATCATTAAAGAAACATTACATGTTGATATTAATATCTGGAAAATTTCTCAACTTAGTCCAAAATGAACTCATAATAATCCAAATCTCATGCATCCAGCGAGGGTTTGTTTGGCACAAGAACTGTAGAATGTTCTTTTGCTGGGCTACAGATCATCTGATATCACTTACAGTAGGTTAAGGATATTTCCCATTGAATTCAACCCAACTGGAATACAGTGTAGGAGAAGCAGGCCAGTGGAAGGTCACTGCTGTCCAGGGCTTTGTCCCTAATTGAATCTGCTGTCCCTATAATGGTAACTTCATTTCCAAAGCCTTGTGTGATTTTTCTCTGTGAAAGGGCAGCTTGTGTGTGCCCTGCCACCACGCATAATACCGTGACAGAGACAGTGGCCGAAATATAAGCAATGGATTCAGACTTCCTGAATTTCATTAAAGTACCCATGGTGCGGAATACTAGTCCTCAGCTGATCCGGGATATAATGCGAGACACACTGTTTACGTTGGAAACCGGCAAATGCCATGTTTTCCGCACTTGAATCCAGAGCACGTAGGTGAACTTGTAGTTAATGAGCCTCTCCATAAAGAACCCCTTTATGACAGTAGATTGAGCTCCAAACAGTTCAGTGTAGCACAAATGTATTTGACTAATGATAATTTGCTTAACCAAACCCAAGTGACAATTATGCATGTAAGAAATAAATTAATTTAGCCAATACACTAAAAAGAATGTGGTGTAAAAACTATTTTAACTTAGAAATTTCTGATAAATTATACAATTAATACAAAGAAACGGCAAATAACATTCAATTAGATGTAGAATTTTGAAGTAGAAAGATTGAAATAGTATTTTCCTGTAAAACATACTCAGACAATCGTTGTTTTATTCACAACTTTGAAAGTATTTTTTTTGTAGAAAGGAAAGTTAATATAGTGAATGAATTTCAATTTCAATTTTAAAAACTCAAAATGTACCAAAAGTGTCTACATAACACTTTTTGCATTCAATAAAAAAAAAAAAAGAGTGAATCGAATCATGTCTTCGTATTTGGGAAAAAATAGATGTAGAAATAATTTTCACTCAGAAATTTTACAATAACAGAAACTGTAAGTAACACATTGAATTAAATGTGTAATTTTGAAATGGTATTTTCTTTTAAAATATACTTCAATAATATTTTTTTATTTACAACTTTGAAAAAATACATTTTGCAGTCTATATTTGCTTTAATGACAGCAGCAAGTTTGTGTAAAACCTTACGATCATCATAATTTGAGAACAATCCAAAAAGTATCTTAAAGTTTGTACAAACAATTCACATGATGCAAATTTGCATAGAAATAGTATGTAATGTTAAACATTTCTTCTGAACTGTACATCATAACCTATTGTTTGTTTAAAAAACAACAACAATAAAAATTCTAAAATCCTATTCCTCTCAAAGCAAAAATGTGAGGACCATAAGTGACCAAGTCCACATTCTCCTTCGGTTGTCTCATGTCAAGTTCCTAAAGCCACGCATCTTCTGCATTATGTTTTTAAGCAGTTTTAGATACTGCTGACATGTTGAGTTGGTACATGAGTGACAGCTGTGCTCCTCAGCAGTCCTCTGGCAGATTCGTCTGGCCCATACAAATGTTAACTTTATAATGAGATGCACCCATTCATTCGTGCCCTCCCCCCATCCGAGTCCACTCTTTTCTCCAGCTACCCCCCGTTCCCCTTGTCGAAGCTCTTCCTTTGTTGACACCCACCACGTATCAATGGTGCCTTTGTGCGTAGGAGAGTTTTCACTTTAGCAAATCTGATTAAAGGGACCTCAGTCTTGTCTACATGCCAGAGCTTTGATGACAGTGTCACTGCAGGAGCAAAGGAAAATTCCAGCTAACCTCCATGTCACCATTAATCATATAATCAATCCAATTTAGCCCCGCCGCAGTGTCACTTTCACAGTCTGTTTTTGCTAACTGTAAGTAAGAGGGCCTCCTTTCTTGGGAAAACTCTTCAAGGACATGTTTTTATGAATTCAGGGGGTTACAACTCCACAGTTGGTCCACAGTAGGTTGCTCTAAATGGATCGTAATATAATGCGGTTAAACGATAGTACTGACGTTTGAAGGGCGTCAAAGTCCCCCCCCCCGAGGGCCTACTGACTTCACGCTGTCCCCTGTGATTTGTTTAAAAGAATATTCTGGGTTAAATGCAACTCAACCTCTAGCAACAGTATCTGTGGTATGCTGTCAATTACCATTGAAAATAACATTGACTCGTTCCTTTATAAAACAAACAGAAAATCTTTTTTAAAGTAATGCACTTACAATGGCCAGAGGGTTTAAAAGCAGAAATGTGAAGCCAGTACTTTTATTTCAAGCACTTACATGAACAATTCAGTAAAATTGCCTAGTATTTGATCTATAACTCGTCTAAATTGTTCTTTTCGAGCTGGAATTACTTTTCTTGGTGGATGAACATCTGGCTATGTTTTACCAAAGAATGCACTGATTCACATATTCATTTTAAGATTTGCTAAAGATTACATTTAACAATATTTGTAAAAAAATAACTCAAAGTGCTAGATGACAACAAAGGAAATCAAAAATTCTGGAAATTAGCATGTACAACTTAATAAATGATGCTGACCAATACGATGAATAATAATGATAATAATAATAGAAAAACACTATATAGGAAGATAACTGATATGTTACTAAAATATTGTGCATCCATACTGTAATTTTGAAACGTGGTGATTGTGCGATCACTCCATAAAATACCAATATGCGTGTTTTCAAACTAAGAAATGAATTATTATTATTTTTGAACATTACTCTGACATTTTGTCAATAGAATTTAACCTTAGCCTGAAATATTCCTTTAAGTGAGTTCTAGGGTTGACACAAACATCTATATCTTCCAGTGCCATAACTCCATGAATTTTTCCTCTGAGGCTTACCACAATACTGCTACAATATATGCCACTAAATCCAGCATTTCAAACATCACATGTCTTCCCCATCTTATACACCCACTGATTTTTTTCCCCTCACACTTTTCTATTTTGACATTTCTCTTGGCTGTGGTCAGAATAGCATACTAGTGTAGTTCTATTTCTGAGATATGCAGTATGTACACGGTATGCAAATCTTCTGGTATGAATAACCAAGTGGCCTATTACATTTGGCAAAAAGCACATTGCACTAGGTTCTGTCTCCCATGATGCAATGCATTTGATGATGTAACGACACAATTATGCAAAGCAAAAATCCTGTTTCTTTTAATCATGGCCATGTAATAGTAACTCTAATGAATGTGAATTTTACCGTTGTGCTCTGTGAGGTCATGTGACAACAATGTAACCTATATTTATTAATCCATAATCTTATTTTAATAGTAAGTAGTACAGGGTATATTCTGGCAGGCTAATATTCCACTCTGATCATATCTTACTCTCCTTCGCTCTCCCTCCTTTGTTCTCGGCGACACACACAGTTCATGTAATTGGGCGTTATAGCCAGACGCAGCTTGTGGACAATAGGAATTCATTTGCAGTCAGTTTATTTGTAGCAATCACGCACCTGGTCCTCCAAAGCAAGTTCATATCTGAATACATGTACTCAACCTTGTGTGATCAGCCGCCCGAACAGACGCACTTCGTCTGCCAAAAACTAATCTCGGGGCACATCTGTCCCATCGCTTTGAAGACGGCAGTGGCAGTTTCGGGGTGGTAGAAAGCACAGCTGCTGTTTGGGTGGTCGTCCCTGATGGGATTGAAGTACACTTCCTCCTCACGCCTTAAAAGCAAGCAAACAAACAAACAGACAGGTACTCTGAATTGACTAGTCCAAAT
Source organism: Sinocyclocheilus anshuiensis (assembly GCF_001515605.1). NCBI lineage: Eukaryota > Metazoa > Chordata > Actinopteri > Cypriniformes > Cyprinidae > Sinocyclocheilus > Sinocyclocheilus anshuiensis. The sequence continues at coordinate 1,679,725 of NW_015560618.1, read as the reverse complement.
AAGGCCAAGTGCTAAACTGATCGTTGCCACGTTGTTCTTTAAATGCGACAACTCCAATAATTGGTTTTGATTAGTTCGAGAATAAGATTAGGTAATATGTACACTGACATCTCTGGAGATTTGAGTGCTCTGGTTCCTTGTCATGTTTTTAAAGGTTAACTGCGTCTATAATTGTTTTAAATCTACATACCGCCGCCTGCTTCCGTGTCAGCGCGGTAGACACGTTAATTGACTTTAATGTACTTCGGAGCATGTCAGGGCCGTCGTCATTGCATCAACTCAAACATTTTAATTCGTGACTTCAGGTGCGCTGATATTTTCAGCCCGCATGAATGCACGTCACTTCCCTGAGAGGTCGAACGGCATTAAATAGACTCACAAATGGCATGCAAATCCATCTCCGAGAGCTCAGACGTCTTGCACAATGCATATATCATTCACCACTCACATATGAAAGTTAATTTGTCTTATGAAAGCTGTGACTCAGCAGTTGCTCCATGAATCCCATTTTAAATCGGGTGATTAAAATGCAGTATTCCGCGCAACAGCCTCAAATGGAAGACAAGTTGAAAAGAACAGAGGGTCAATACTCTCCAAAACTGATCTGTCATCCTCTCCCGCTCCTGAAGTCCACCTCCTTCTTCCTGTTGCTATAGCAACCATTCGGCAAGGACAGGGGCATTGTAAAACACGGCCCTCGTAGAACAATCAATCATCGCATTCCTCTCACATGCTTCTTAATTGCTTTTTGGATCATCCTCAAAAACATTTAACCCTGGGTTAGGGTCGACTCTACTAATTTGTGCCACTGATTCATTTTAACACCATCTTTGCTGTATACCAGAGCCCTCTAAAATATCCAACGTTCTTGATTATATTTTAGTGGAATTTCACTGCATTTTTATAATGACCCGATCTACATTGCGTGCATGAATCTAGAGTGGACAAGTGCATAATGCTGCTCTTAAAGGTGGGCCTCATCATCAGATTCACGTGGAATTCTGTGCTTCAAAACCTGGTGAGCTGTCTATGGAGGCAGCATTTTAAAACCCAAAGTATCCACATTTTCCTGAATGTGGAAGTCTCACCTTACTCTTACCGGAAAACTGTTTTACATTTCCAGTCACTGTGGTGTTTCTAGTCAAAGCGTATTTCCCTAGCCGGTAAGGTAAAACCTATGAAAATAGCTAAAAAAAGCTTATGTTTCATAGCACCGACACTTTACATTTTCGCAATGATCGTCTTTTGGCAGTGCCTTGCTTGTCAAAGTTTATTGAGTGGGTAGATGACATATAGCGGCCCGAGGTTAACTACATAGATAACAGGTGGGTGTTTATTTCCTACATATAGCTCTGAATTGCTGTGAAGTTTGGAGGGCTTTTTGTCCACAAAATGATGAGCACTCATATTCCTTCTTTGGGGAGTATTTTAACAAGCGCTGCAAGCAATGATCATTTTCTCTCGTCAGTCTTTGGCATAGAATGCAACGCATATGACATGGACATTCTTTTTGCAATTTCTGGTGACCAAAACAAGTATTCATTCAGTTTCTTGATGTTGTTGTGGCAGCCATAAACAACACAGCTTGACCCTCAGCTCAATTTTATTCTTAGTATTATTCGAAATTTTTTTGTTTAGTTAATTCAGTCTCTATTTTTACTCAGTATTAACACTGGTTCCTGTGGAGACCAGAATAGGACAACAGTTCATCGGAAGTTAGAAACCATCATGGCGAAGTCCATTGGTCGAATACTTCAATTTTAACATGTACTCTAGGATATGCGTACGATGCACGTGACTCGAATTTTTCTCGTCAGCACAGTACATGAAAAAGAAACGAATGTGACTGACAATAACAACAAACTACTGGAGACCGCGACAACAATAGACATCTGCGTTAATAAACACTTGTGTGAGTGGATAAAGAGATTCATGCAACTCTATTTTAAAGAAGTAAAAAGAGTTTTGGGACATAAATGGTGGAGACACGGGACAAGGATGAAATTTTCTATTGGGCATGTGCTGACTGCTCGGTACAAAAAGGAGTATACTTTGAAAGGCTATACGTTCAAAAACGTAAGTATACTATACATCCTGACAGGAAGACGGTCTCTTAACTATGGAGCCCTGCACATGAAAAGAAAGGGGAAAAGGGGAAAGAGATAGATAGATAGATAGATAGATACATGCATAAATACATGTATACATTGAAAATCAGTTAGAAGTAATAATTCAGTTTACTCAATTTTGTATGTATATTTGTGCTTATTAGGGAATCACAACATTAGCAACATGCTAATCTCAAATTCTATTTGATCACTAATCAAATCTTCCATGTTGAGTGCTTTTTGTGTAGCTGTCTATATAGAGTTTTCTAAATGAGTCACACATGAGGTTCCATGACGTTAAGGATGCTGCCTGTAAGGGCAGTCCAAAGGTTTTTGGAACAGAGCCTATATGCAGCATTCATATATCACAGCGTACTGTATTATAGACCATTCTTGCAACTGCCGGAAAACAAACTAAGGCAGGAGCGGATGCTATTAATATCTCTGCTGAAGGCGAGGATAGGAGCACAAATGGAAGATGGGGGAGGGACGAGGGTCATTGGCATGACTTCATCGAAAGGGAGTATCTGGTCCATCTCTGTCTGGATGACTCAGGTGGCAAATGTCAGTTGCAGCTCGGATGGAAAGAATAAGGAACAAGAGAAATGAGGAGGAAAAATGCAGCGGGCGGAGGAGGAAAACTCGAAAGGATGTGGTGCAGATTTTCTCAGGGTTTTCCACCGATGTCCTGAGGGCCGCTTCACTTTCTCAAAGTCGATACGAATTGAGCAGGGTGGTCTCCTCAGCAGGTCCCTGAGACCTGGTGTGCCTATTAGGCCTCTGAAAAGAACCCTCTGTGCTTTCCACAGGCCTATATCCTTACTGTATGTTGACGTCAAGGATAATGTATGAGCTTCCAGCTGGTTCTTTATTCCTGCTTCTCTTTGCCTCTCTCCTCTGATTTACAATCTGGCTTTGCTGGCAGGAACACCATTGGGGGGTTCCGAACCTCCGAAATCCCATCGGCAAACAGAGGGACTCTAATCTGTGCTTTGTGCTTTCCAAAATGCGACTGAGCTGTAGTGTAAGAAAGTCTTTATCTGGCCCCTGGAAGCCCCTCTGCAAGCACTTAAAAGTCCATACTGAGGGATGTCGCCCTTCTAAGGTGAAAGTCACTCAGTCATTCAGGCAGGCAGTGAAAGGTTGCAGCGCTTCACTAGGTGTTTAAGTCAAAGTGCCCTATAAATATAAATGACAGGCATTAAATGTGCCTTTAAAGGCTGGTCTCAGGTCAGCTCCCCCTGTGCCCCGAAGACTCAAACATTGCAGGTTTAGGTGAGCTTGACGTTCACACTAATAGTCTGAGGAGTGTTTGATGAAAGGTTGAGACCTCACGTGGGGAATACACAGGCTGAGCTTCATAAAAGAGCGTTATTGGTGTTTTCTGAAATCTTATGGAATGCCTCAAGTCACATGGAATCAAAATGTATGCTATTTATATTCTTCACACACATTCCTGGTCTTATTGTTATGATTCTATGGTGCATGTAATTCTAAAGAAAAAAATGTTCGTCCGATCACAAGTAGACAATGCTAAATGCAGGTGTAAATGGAGTGGTCTTTAACACTTTGAGCTTGTCTAATTTTAACCTCTTCCAGAGGTAGAAAATACATTTAAACGGAAGACCTTCGTAGTGTAGATGTTCATGTGGTCAAATGTGCTCAAACTGCCACAACCAAACATGTGAACATGTGAGTGTTTTGAGAAAGTGCACCAAAACATTAGATTCAAACCTCATTATGTTGTTGCGAAATCAGCGTTCTCATTTGTATCCTTTACTTTTGGTTGATTTCCCACTCACTCGTAAGCAGCATGATGACATCATTCATTCAATCATATTTGTGTGCCGCACACTGCACTCTCACAGAAGCTATAGAGTGTGATGAACTAAAAGGGAACAAAAGCAATTTGAAAATGCAGGTTTTTAGATCAGGTCTAAATGGTAATCAATCTCCGTCGACCACTTGTGATCGAATCGCTTGAAACGCAAGTGGCTTAGGTTGTCATACTTGTCAACCACAGAAATAGATACAATTACTTCACTGCTGGTATTTACAAGAAACCTTAAATAGCAATTCGTACACATAGTTTCTCTATGTAGTTTCCTTTACATAGAAGGCAGGCAACAACCCTGTAATTCTTTTGTCTGGTTATTACATAAACAAGTACAAACCAACAGTGCATTCATATCTACACCTCCGCCTATTTCTGCACTCTCTTGTCATGTAGACGCTGGATAAACACTTGTGAAGGAGCATGGATGTCAGTAGATGCTGTGATGGTGTCACAGTGTTGCTCCCGTGTGTATGTGGGAGGAAATCAATGGGGCAGAATGGTCTCTAAGAAAGATCATCTAATCCATGAAGAGAGGTGCGATGCTACAGAAAATTACGCGGCGCCACTGAAGCAGTGCACAGAATTGTAATTAGCAGTACATGCTGCGGTAAAATCATTACTGTTATTATTGCTTATACGTATATAGGCATGTTCATTGTGTAACCCATTCCACACTATTTGTGTTAAAGACATGAATTGTACCTTAATTCATATGGTTTGTTCTCAACATGATGACAATGACTCAGAACGTACGCCTTGTAAACTGCATAGCAACATTCTGGCAGTCACCCAAAATGCTTTAGCATCATGGCAGCTTGTTTTTTGCACTGCAAGCACCGATCACATTTTCTTCAGAAAATCGAAAAAATCTAGTTGTCATCAGTGTAAAACCCATGGAAATTGAAAGAGGTCAGCACATCCTCCCACATCTGTAGCGATAACTGTACCGCGAGCTGTTTTCCGTCCCGTATACATGCCGAATCTGCCATGTCCATCTAATTGGAATTTCGAGCCTGAGCCGACAGTCAACAAGCACGTCTTGACAGCTTCCACTTACAGACGCACTGAGAGAACGTTAGTTATAAGTTCGACGCGATTTCTGCAGCATGCCGTGATGTGTCTCTGACAACCCCGAGTCTTCAGCGCGCAGTTACACTCCACCATTCACTCTTATTTGCTATCTTTCTCTCCTACAGCACAGATGCTAACACACTCTCGGGCCGTCTGTCTGCGTCTTCCTTGTCCTCACACAAACTCACAGGCACTGTTCCAAAACTATGGAGGCAGCATTCTAAGGCATGATGGGCACGCTCCCGATGTGAAGGCTGTTCCAAACCTTAATTCCAAACTGCCTCATTAGATATCTAATTCTGGCCAAATTCTAAAGCAGCATCACATGTATTCTCCACAGAGATGGCAATCCCAGAATGCACTTCAAGAAGCACAGTGAAAAATAAATCCAATAGGATGAAATGAGAAAAAAAAGTAGATTATAAATAACCTTGCTTACAGTAAGTGAATACTGAAAAGTATTTAATAATATTTCAAAGTAATTTAAAATGACACCCATAACAAAAAAAAGGTTATGACAAAAAGAAGAGGTCACATGTGAGGTTACGAATTTCAGAGTGCTTAGCTTAGCAAAAAAACATAAAACCACTAAAATCAGAGAAAAACTGAGACTTCTTTGTGGAATGCTATTTGTTGCTGCCTATGTAGAACATATTGTAGTGGCCACTTGAAAGTCATGGGGTTACGACTTTTAGGGTGTTTAGCTTAGCAAACCACTAACATGCAACCATTAAAATCAGAAGAAAATCAATGTTCCTACCTGCTGAGCTAAAAAACAACAACAACAGCCTAAGCTGGTTGGTTGGTCATGTAGGCTGGTTTGACAGACATTTTGACCACTTCTTTAGCTGGTCATGCTGGTATTATCTGGTTCAGACCAGCTACTAGCCAACCAGCTTACGCTACATGTTAGCAACATTTTAACATGCAACTGAATACTAGCTTAGAAATATGCTAACATAAAACTATTAACATCAGAGAAAAACTGAGACTCCTGTGTGCAATGCTATTTGTTTGCACCGTATCTAAAGTTGCAACATATGTAGAGTGTATTGTAACGGTCACTTTCAGGGTGTTTAGCTTAGCATCTTGCTAACATGTTCCATTAAAATCTGAAAATAAAATTGAGGCTCCTGTGTGAAATGCTATTTGCTTGCAGCATATTTAGAGTTGCTGCCTACGTAGAGCATATTGTAGTGGTCACTTGTGATTCTATGACTTTCACAGTATTTGGCTTAACAGCATGCTAACGTAACCATTTAAATCTGAGAAAAAAATTGAGGCTCCTGTGTGAATGCTATTTGCTTTGCAGCATATATAGAGTTGCTATCTATGCAGAGAGTAGCTTATCATCACAACCTCTTGTGAGGTTATGACTTCCAGGGTGTTTAGCTTAGCAACATGGTGTTTAGCTTTGTAAACCATTAAAAAAATGAGGCCTTTGTAGAGCATATTGTAGTGGTCACTTGTGAGGTTATGGTTTCAGAGAGTGTTTAGCTGTTTAGATTAGCAACATGCTAGCATGCAACCATTAAAATCAGAGGAAAATCAAGGCTCTGTGTGAAATTTGCAGCATATAGAATTGCTGCCTATGTAGTAGCGTTCACTTGTAAGGTTTTGACTTTCACGGTATTTGGCTTAGCCACATGCTAACATGTCATGTAACTATTAAAATCTGAGAAAAATTGAGGCTCTTGCGTGAATGCTTTTTGTTTTTTAGCATATATAGAGTTGCTGCCTATGTAGAGAGTATCATAATTTCTTGTGAGGTTATGACACCCATCAAGATGTTTAGCTTAGCAACATGCTTACATACAATCAATACGGCACCAATAGCCTTGTAGGCAGCATGCTGACATATAGTGCCATTGCATTTTGGGCATCCAGATTTTGAGTCCTGGTTTGCAGATCTTTCCTGATCCCATCCCATCCCCCTCTCTCTCCCCCACATCGTTTCCTGTCTAGCAACTGTCCTATCAAAATAAAGGCAAAAACACCAAAAAAACATACAAACAATAAAATTAGAGGAAAATTGAGGCTCCCACATGGCAGGCTATTTGTTTGTACCATATGTAGAGACGCTGCCTATGTAGTGTTCTGCATTGGTCACTTATGAGGTTTCATTACTATCAGGATGCTTATGTAGGCAGTAAACAGTATGATAATTTACTCGCCCTCAAGTCATAGGTGTATATGACTTTCTTCTTCCAGACGAATCCAATCGGAGTTATATTAAAAATGGTCCTTGCTCTTCCAAGCTTTATAATGGGACTGGGTGGGTGTTTTTTTTTTTTCAACAGTCCAAAAGCATTCAAATAACTATCCATAATAAAACGTGCCTCACATGGCCCCAGGGGGTATGGCAGTATGTGTTAATGGTGATCCGTTTTATTCTTCTAAGGCAGCTCACTAGGTTTTGGAACAAAGCTACTGTATTTCCACCACCCACACTAACACTCTCCCTTCCTCTTTCACAGATACACACACATAAACACAAACACACAACCACCCACACACACAACCCTCCACCATCTTAATGAGAGTTCACGCGTTGTGATTATTACCGCACTTTTGGCCCAAACAGTCCCTTTCTCCTGATGAGGCAGCAGCAAAGACAGATACGTGGATCTGAACCTCTGGGCGAATAACTCCCCCAGTAAAAGAGCCTGATGTGCAACCAATTCTGCTGCCAAGCTGTTCTCTCCGATCTGCAGGCTTGCACAGAGCGGCCAGCGTAATTGGAAAGATCAAACGTGCTTTTGTGCAGTGTGGGGAATGCGGAGCTTCGGCGCAGAGGGAGATCTGACTTGGGAAATCAGGGAGATACACAAGAGATAGAGAAGCTCTGATCAGACTGACAAACCGCCTTCCAAGTCTGCTCGTAAAGAAATAAGCGCTGGCGATTCGGGGGGGTTATACTTTATTATATATCAGGCAAACTTGTGGATAATTGGATGTTGGATGTGCGCATGGAATGGTGTTATGTTGGCAGTATTGAGGAATCTTGAAATTAGCTTGTCAAACTACAAGTGACTCAAAATTTAAAGTAGTTAAACTCCAGTCAAGCTACTTTTTTGAAATAGCCACTAACAAAAAGTAGCTATTATATATTATATACACTTTGAATAGTTGAATTTATATATATATATATATATATATATATATATATATATATATGTATATATGTTCAAATTTTGAATATCAATTGCAATATTAAAGGGTTAGTTCACCCAAAAATGAAAATTAGCCCATGTTTTACCCACTCTACCCATCCTAGGTGTATATGACTTTCTTCTTCCAGACGAATCCAATCGGAGTTATATTAAAAATGGTCCTTGCTCTTCCAAGCTTTATAATGGGACTGGGTGGGTGTTTTTTTTTTTTCAACAGTCCAAAAGCATTCAAATAACTATCCATAATAAAACGTGCCTCACATGGCCCCAGGGGGTAAATAAAGGCCTCCTGTAGTGAATCGATGCGTTTTTGTAAGAAAAATACCCATATTTAAAACGTTATAAACACTTTTCTCACGTTTCCGCTAACTGTCGTAGGCGGAAGCCATTCCGGGTGAATAACGTAGGACGTAGGTGCAGCGTACACGGCGGTGATTAGTGATGAATGCGGAAGCGTGGAGGAGAGAGTAAAACAAAACGCCGATCATGAATTAGAAGCACAAAACAAGGATTTGTAAAGAAAAATGTAGGAGGATTTCGATATAAGCCAAGAAGAGACTGGTTTTCCTTTGCTAAAGTAAGTAAACTTTGCTTCCTTTGCTCCTGTAAACAAACTCGCGAGACTAGCGTATCTCACAGGCACGTGCGCGACGCATACGTCCTACGTCATCCGCCCGGAACGTCTTGCATGAATGACAGTTAGCGGAAGTGAGAGAATAGTGTTTATAATGTTGTAAATATGGATATTGTTTCTTACAAAAACACATCAATTCGCAACAGGAAGCCCTAATTCACTCCCCGGAGCTGTGTGTGACACTGTTTATTATGGATGGATGCGCTTTATTTAACTTCTTTTGGACTGTTAAAAAAACACCCACCCACTGCCATTATAAAGCTTGGAAGAGCCAGGACAAGTTTTAATATAACTCCGATTGGATTCGTCTGAAAGAAGAAAGTCATATACACCTAGGACCTAATTTTCATTTTTGGGTGAACTAACCCTTTAACATATAATAATTTTAACTATAATTTTATAAATATATAATTTATTATTAAATATATTTATATAATTTATTATTAAATACATGTATTTAATATATAATTTATTATTTTATTAATATTTATTATCATAATATTATTAATAATATTAAAACAGTTATTATAAGTATTCTTCTACATGATATATAATGTTTAATATTAATTGATAATATTAATAATTAATACTTAAATGCATAATAAAAAAAAAAAATCACAATATTTTGTGCAGGGAATCATATGATTTGACTAATCTTTTTTTGAACCATATGAATTGCCTGAACAAACGGATTCACTAAAATGAACTTGACTTCCTAATGCTTCATATGAGAGGGGAAATATTTTAAGGGAAATTGTAATTCGATTATTGCCTATTGCTGCATGTGCAATAGAGTGTGAAACAAAAACCAGTAATGTAGCGTTTTGTTGCAGTATGCACTAAATAAAGTAGTTTGGAACATTTCATGTGGGTGTCATGGGTCTCGTAAATCAGCCATTATAATCATGTCGATGACTCTTCAGTTCTTATGAGGCATTTATTTACACAGTTATGCATATTTGAACAGACTGAATTAAAATAAGTGGAATATTCATCAAACAACAGCTCTCGAGTCAAACTGTCGTCATCTCACGTCTCGGATAGGTTTGAGTTTTGAATATGGCATGCATGTAAAGCTGTAGAGCTCGACTGGTGCTCTCAAGCACACATGAGCATACTGTACACACACACACACACGCATACACACACAGAGCACAATTCCCCCTCGCTCACAGGCAGGGGAAACGGGAGTTTCTAAATCACAATCCGAAGTCCTCCACGTGGAGAAATCTCTCAAGAGCGTTTCATGGAAGACAAAATACAACAGAGGTAAATAAAACACTTTTCTTGAATCGTAACAGTCCGCTTTTTTGAAGTCAACTTGCCCTTAAAGGACTTTCCATTCTTTGAAAATGTCCTCTTCTCTTTCTGAAAGTTTCAGTTTGAGTCCATCCTGGCTAGTTTGAAACTTTCATGTGTTCCACTCCTCTCTTCCTTTCTTCAATATGAAGAAAAGATCAGAAGAAGCAAGTCTTTGAGGGAAAAAGAGCGGCAAAATATCCTCAAGCCAACATCAAACAGCCCGGGCTTACATTTAATACATTTTTAAAACATTATTACAGTTAGCTTATAATTCTCGAGTCCGTCTCATCGTTTGTGGCCTCGGCAAATGAGAGGAAGAATGGAAGGGATTGGAGTTATGGAAGAGAGTGATCGCTTTTTGCCATTAGAGAAACACATGCACACATGCAAACTAAACCTGAGAAGTAGAAACGTCGTCAATTTAATCCATGTAATCAAAATTCAGTGTAAACACGAGAAAGTCATGACAAAAGGGAGGGAAAGAACAAAGACGATTGCCTGAGGCACCATCATACAGAATTCCAATTAACATGTGCTGTGTTTTCCCAGCACCCCCCAGGTGCCCCATACACAGGCTGCCCGTCAGGCCCATACAGTTTTCCATTGGACACGCTGTAGTTTTCCAAAGGCTCCTTGGGAGGGGTGCGACACTGTCCCAAATTGTATACAGGTTTTCCATTGGCTCTTCAAGCAATAGTTGGCTCCAGTAATTTTCCATTGGCTTTTTATGGATTGTCCCAGTGAGGTTTACTCTTCAAATGGGAATTTGTTGCTAGCCTGGAGGCTCAGCAGGTGTTTTTTTTAATCAGTCAAACCCGTATGGGCAGAGTTTGACTCATTTGTTGTTTCATGTCTTGTGCATCTCCTATACTCTTCCTCTGATGGCCCGGCAGGGTCCCGCCAACTCGACAGAGATCACTACAGAGAGAGAAATACAAAATACAAAAATCAGCTAATGCAGGAAACACTGACATATGACAGCACGGAAGGTTTTTGTTTCAAGGCATAGTTATTTAATGTCAAAAAGACGTTAAATTTTATTTGAATTGGTCACACACCACACTGAGAATTAATTATAATCTATCCATCCATCCATGCCTCCAAATATTTGTCTCGCCATCCATCCATCCATCCATCCATCCATCCATCCATCCATCCGTCTCTCTCTTTCTCTCTCTCTATCTGTCCACCCATCCCTCTATATATTTATCTCTCTATTCATCCATCCATCCACCCATCCATATATACATATGAGTTTATCTGTCCATCCATCTATCATCCCTCCAACTATCTATCCATCACTATCTCTCTATCATCCATCCATCCATCCATCCATCTATTTGCCTCTCCATCCATCCATCCATCCATCCACCCATATATTTGTCTCTCATCCATCCATTCATCCATCTGTCCAATTCATCCATCTCTCTCTCTCTCTCCCTCTCTCTCTATCTGTCCATCCATCCCTCTATATATTTATCTTTCTATCCATCCATCCATCCATCCATCCATATATACAGTACATATGCGTTTATCTGTCCATCCATCTATCTATCCCTCCAACTATCTATACATCACTATCTCTCTATCAATCCATCATCCATCTATCCATCCACCCACCCATATTTGTCTCTCCACCCATCAATCCATTAACCCATCCACCCATATATTTCTCTCTATCCATCCATTAACCTATCCACCCATATATTTGTCTCTCCATCCATCCATCCATCCATCCATATATTTGTCTCTTCATCCATCCATTAACCCATCCCCCCATGTATTTGTCTCTCCATCCATCCATCCATCCATATATTTGTCTCTTCATCCATCCATTAACCCATCCCCCCATGTATTTGTCTCTCCATCCATCCATCCATCCATATATTTGTCTCTTCATCCATCCATTAACCCATCCCCCCATGTATTTGTCCATCCATCCATCCATCCATCCATCCATATATTTGTATTTCCATCCATCCATCCATTAACTCAGCCACCCACGTTTCTTTATCCAGCCAGCCATTTATTAACACATCCACCCATATTTGTCTCTCCTTCCATCCATCCATCTATATATGCGTCCATCTGTCTATCCATCCCTCCATCTATCTATCCATCTCTCTATATAATTATCTCTTAAATACCATCAAATTCAAATTTCAATTCTGTCTGCTACTTCATTTTAATTTAGAAACTGAATTGGAGCCATTCTCAATTGAATTCTGGATAATGTACAACTCTGGTGCAGAAAGAGCTGTGTAAAGATTCTTCAAAATTTCCTAATATTGATTAACAATGAAAAAATATCAGCATATAGGTTTGAGAGGGAGTGACGACGGTATTTTCATTTTGAGGTAAACTGTTCCTTCAATTTCTAATAAAAAAAGGCCAAATGTGTACACTCTCATTCAAATGAGAACAGCAATCACGCACACAGACACACAGCTGTCTCTGGAGATTGGATCATGGCATGTCAACAGCCTGGCCAGGGCTGCTCGTGCATACAGATGCAAAAATAAATGAATCATACACAGGCCATCAGCATGCAGCGTCACGCGGAGGCATGACGTGCCCACACGCGCACCCGTACACACTCGACCGTTAGGCACGGGGCTCTACTGCCGGCACATTAAAAAGCTCATTAGCCGACTAATTAAAGTCATTGCTCTCTTTTAGCATCTCCTCCATCTCCCTTATTAAGCTCTCTCCGCCACCTCCACTAGCCCTAGTCTGAACCGAACCAGCTTCCCCAGCGAGCAGACACAGCAGCCAGTGAAGAGGAAAGGGCACTGCACTGTGTGTAAGTCAGCCGTTACTCCGTTCCCAAGACGGTGCGGTTCAAAGCGCTCGAGGCGAGAGCAGCGCGTTTACAAACGCAAGTGAAATGATTGTGCTTATTTTGACTAAGTCAGACTCAGCAGTGTTATGGATTGCATTTATTTGCTGGATAATTTATGTGGTTGAAACTGCTTATTGTGAGGAGCTGGATGTGGGAAACAGCCCTACACGGTAAACAATGATTTGCATGGTGAGGCGCGGGGAGGGGTAAGCTTATCGTGATAGGTATTTTGCTGCACACATTCAGTTTAAAAAATCAGCTTGTGCTTTACCCGTAGGAAAGATAGATCTCTTTTTAATATCTCCACTGTTTCTCCTAGACTGCAGTGAGACAGAATGAAGAGCAAAGTTTCCTGTTTCTCAGACGTTTCTCCCTAGTAATCCCACATCCCCTTATGTCGAGATCTCAGTAATGTCACAAACTGTGCTTAGATTTACAAACATCAGTCAAATGTCAGGGAACACGAAAACTTTTCTTCAATTCTCTACAAGACTGAACAATCTGAGTTTAAGTGCTTATTAATTTTTAACTCTATACCCTCATTATATGCCACCATTTCTATTTTGAGCTATTTTTATACATGTTTTGAGCAACAGTATTTCAAATCTCAAAATGTGACTTTCTTGTAAATTGAAACATTATTTTGCACAAAAGGTATATTTTAATTGTGACTTGTAGCTGGCATTTAAAATCTCTCAATGTGATTTTTTTGTGACAATGTGACTATTGCAACTGTGATTTTGTTTCTCACAAATGCGACATCCCACAATGTTAAATATTGCAATTGCCTCTTTGATTCTTGTAACTGTCATTTTGAAAGTCACAGTGCGACTTTATCTCGCAACTGTAACTTTTTGAAATCGCCACATTGTTTCTCATAATTGTGACTTTATATCCCGCAATGTTACATGTCACAGTTGCGTCTATGATTCTTGTAACTTTCATTTTAAATCTCACAATCCGACTTTGTCTTGCATCTGTGACTTTTTGAAATCGCAACATTGTTTCTCATAATTGTGACTTTATATCCCAAAATGTGACTTTACATATCAGTCACATTGCATCTTTGATTCTCATAAATGTCATTTTAAGTCTCACAATGTGACTCTGTATTGCAAATAGTCTTGATATTATTTCTTGTAATTTCAACGTTATACTGTGCAAGGTGACTATATCACACCATTACAACTTCTAATTGTCATTTTAAATATCACAATGTTACTTTGTCTTGAAACTGAGTTTGTTTTTTGTAACTGACCACAACTGTGACTTTATTTCTTGTAATTTAAACTGTATATTGTGCAAAAGTGAATGTATCTTGCAACTGCAACTTGTTAGTCATTTTTAGACTTTTTATTTTAGTTGTTTTTTTTTGTACTTGAATTGAAAATTAAAGTGATTAATTTTTATTAAAAAAATGTATTAAATAATTAAAAGAATTAAATAAAATGAAAGTGATTAAAATTTATTTATTTACAATTTTTTATGATAATTTATTTCATACATCTGAGACAAGTTGATACTTAAATGACATATACCTCCAAACTCCACTATGTATCCTGATTCATGAAAAAGCAATCTCTGAGCAATACAATCTGATGAAAATTTTTATAATTATAATACATTTTCGTGTTTAGCAGTAAAAGTAGCAGTAACAGCATACTATTTGCCGCATACTCTACCAATTGGGATTTCACAAACTATATTTCAGTGGGAAGACCCGTCTTTTCCTGTAAGTCAAAGTCATAATTGACCCGTGTCTAATCTGGCCTGTGTTCTGCTCACCCTGAGTGTGTGCTGGTAAGCACTTTGAGGCTCGCGGCATTACGGAGGAGCTTGTCAAGTGTGCTGACGATCTGTCCGAAGCGCGGCCTCATGTTCCGCTCCTTCACCCAGCACTCCAGCATGAGCTGGTGCAGCACTGCGGGGCAGTCCATGGGAGGAGGCAGCCTGTAGTCCTGCTCCACTGCGTTCATTACCTACAGCATTAACAGACAGAGCAATTACACTGTCCTTTTGCATTAGGACAAACTCGGCAGTATGCAGAGTTTTATTAGGCATACAGTATATGACCAGAATGTTACAATCGTTAAACCATAATAAATACTAATAGGGTTGAAAAAAAGAGCATCTAAGAATAAAACACATAGTATTGTGCTTGCAATATAGACAAAATAGCATAAACTATAGCACTGAATAGAGATAATAAACATTTTGATAAAAGAGATTAGTATTAAATGTGAAAGGATGGATCTCATGAAATCTGTCAGGAATTTGTCTGGGACATATTTCACCACATAGTCAAAATAAAGGAATATAATAATATTTTGCTTACACAAAAAGAAGGGCCCATTAAAAAATAAGTACCATTAATATTTATTCTTTTTATACAAACCCATTATCAAATTTCATTAACGTAATTCAAAAAAGTAATTCTCATATTATAAATTATTAAAAATGCGAAGTATTTAGTGTTCAGCATAGTTGTAGTTGTAGTATATGTTGTATTACCATTTATTTGATAAAAGGTAGTACAAATATATATA
>NW_015560618.1:1623808-1664200 GCF_001515605.1 Sinocyclocheilus anshuiensis | reverse complement strand
TTTTATTTAAAATGCCGATATTGATTTAAGTCAGCATATACAGGTGCATCTCAGAAAATTAGAATATCGTTTTTTTTGTAACTTATTTCAAAAAGTGAAACTTTCATATATTCTAGATAGATTCACTGCATATAAAGTAAAACATTTCAAAAGTTTTGTTTTTCTCTTGAAAATATCCCATAGATTCCATATGGGGTTCAGGTCAGGCATGTTGGCTGGCCAATCAAGCACAGTTATATCATGGTCAGCAAAACACTTGGAAGTGATTTTGTTTCTGTGGGCAAAGTCCTGCTGGAAAAGGAAATCAGCATCTCCATAAAGCTTGTCAGCAGATGGACGCATAAAGTGCTCCAAAATTTCGATGGCTGCACTGACTTTAGACTTGACAGCCCAAATCATCACTGACTTCGGAAACTTTTAATATGCTTTGATACAGCACTCTGTGAACAGACACCCCTTTCGGTAATGACCTTCTGTGACTTACCCTCTTTGTGGAGGGTGTCAATGATTGTCTTCTGGACCATTGCCAAGTAAGCAGTCTTCCCCATTATTGTGGTTTCAAAGAACAAGAGAAACCCGGAATTTATACTGTAGTGATGGTCATTTAATGAATCTCAAATGCAAATATTCTAATATTTTGAGATACTGGATTTTTGACTTTCATGAGCTGTAAGCTCTAATCATCAAAATAAAAAAAATAAAAAAAAAAATTTTTAAATGTTTTACTTTACATGTAATGAATCTAGAATATATTAAAGTTTCACTTTTTGAAATGTTACAAAAAAAAAAACCTTTTTCACGATATTAAAATTTTTTGAGATGCACCTGTATATGAGAATCACCACTGAGAATTATCGGAAAAAAACAAAACAAAAAAACAAACAAAACCCCAAAACAAAACAAAAAACTACCTTTTATTTGATCAAAGTTGTGTTTTTATTGTTAATAAATAAAATAAAAGTATGAATAATTGCTATTAATAAAAATAAGAATTAATATATTCATTATATTAATATATAATAACTACACATATATATTAATATAATTATTTTACTATATAAATAATCATAAATGCATTATAATAAATGCATGGAAAATGTAATTCTCATTGCTGTAATGCAAACAAATAATATATCTTTTAAATATGAAATATTAAGTGTTTAGTGTAGTATTTATTGAATTACCTATATTATTATTATTAAAAATAATAAAAAAATAAAAGTGCTATTACAGTCTTTTTTTCTGTTGTTAATACTTTAACACAATGATTTTCTTAATTTAATTTCTGCATAAATATATAAAGCATTTTATATAAATATAAAGCGCTATATAAATGCATCATTCATTCATTCATAATATGAGAATTATAGGAATTACAAAAAAAAAACAAAAAAAATCCGGATACATTAGAGTAATCAAAATTTGGAAAGAAAATAATGTCACAATATAAAATATTTTAAACATCCAAAATCCAATTTCTTGTCATTTTGGACTAAAATGTCAGCTAAACATGAGATTTCATGAGATTCATCTGTAATGTAACATAAAAGGTTGACATACATCTTGATTGCTCATGTCCCAGTATGGCCGCTCCCCGAATGACATAACCTCCCACATCACGATCCCGTAGCTCCACACATCACTCGCAGAGGTGAACTTTCTGAAGGCGATGGCCTCGGGGGCGGTCCAGCGGATTGGGATCTTTCCCCCCTACACAATTACACACATACACACAGAGAAGCCATTAAATTCAAACACAGACTTTAAAACCAACGACATGGCTTGAGTCTTCAGCTGCCTAATTAGCGCTAAGACTCGGCCCCTACTCACGGCTTCCTCCCCACGGGGCATCCAGCTGGGTTCATTAATCTGAGATGAAAACCAGTAAAAATAAAATGGCAGGAATCTAACTAGAAACATAACGGTTTGATCTATCCCTCAAACAGACAACGTGAACGGGAAGACTAATCAATACACTGATCCAAGCAAAGTACGAGCTAAACGAGCATGCTAGTGCTAAATCTTCACCGACTACTAATGACACAAATGTTTACTTAACATTTTTAGCCAAAAGAGTTGATGTAGATGCTAAAAATAAAACGAAAGGATTTATACAGGATTCTAGTCATTCAATTCCCTTATCCGTAGCTTATCATGTCGGACACACTGAACAAGCCATCACGTACTGTACTGACTACATCCATATGTTTCCAACAGACAGAGATAGAGACAGGCTTCTTCCACATATCAAGTATGCCATCTGTACTCCCGATTCTGATGGTCAAGGCTGTTCTTATCGATTCTTAATGCACACTGTATCTGTAAAGCGCAGATATCGCCACATTTCTGTCAGGCACCTGGATTTCGATCAAATGCTCTCTGAAAATTCCCTCAGAGACTGAAATCATGGGAAATGATTTCATGGGGTCTTTCAAGTTAATAAACTAACAAAAAATTCCAAAGAGCACCATGCTAACATGGTTTTGGAGATGTATCGAGTACATAAATACCACAGCCTATGCAAGGTATCATAGTATCCTTTGAAATAACATGTAGTGTAAATACCATGGTATGGTAATCGTTAAATATCATGGTGTAAAGCAAAGTACCATGGTATTGCCAACTGATATCATGATTACCAATTAAAATACAAATGATAGCACCATCATCTATGCTAACATACACAACTAACATAGTTAGTTGTAATAATACCAATAATAATATAGTAATAATAGTATAATAACATAATAGTTAATAAAATGGACCATGGAAAATTATATATTTTTTTAAATTGCATCTCAACAATTGTTGAGCAAGGTGCTGTACAATAAATCAAATATCATCAACATTAACACCATAACCAACATGAATTACAGCAAAGAAAACACCAGACACAGCACAATTAACTATACAATTAAAAGCCAGAGAAAAAAAGATGGGTTTTGAGTTTTGCTTTAAACTCATGCAGTGTAGATGCAGTTCTAATAAAAACTGGTAGGCTGTTCCAGAGTTTCAGTGCATCCTTTCTTATTTTTTAATTTACATGGCCTGGAATAGCCAAAGTTATGTCCTTTTTATTAAATTAAATTAAATTATTAATTTTTATATGATTATTAATTTTATTATTTATAAAGGAAAGAACTGTCTGTACTAAGTGTACTAGTTACCAATTTGTACAGACAAAGTACTTAAGATAAGCTACTATAATGGCTCAGTGGGGATTGTAGGATTTATTGGAACAAGGATATTTCATTATTGCTTTTGTATTATTATATAAAAAGAGCAAACAAGCGTGACCTTAACCAAACTCACCAATGAGCTGGTGTAGGTGGGGTCCGACGAGTTCTCATCCAAAAAGCGAGAGAGGCCAAAATCGGACACTTTGCACACCAGGTTGCTGTTGACAAGCACGTTGCGGGCAGCCAGGTCACGGTGGACAAAGTTCATGTCGGACAGATACTTCATGCCAGCTGCGATCCCCCTCAACATGCCAACCAGCTGCGTTACAGTAAACCTGCCATCGTTCAGCTGAGCGGGAACAGTACAATAGAAGAGGGAGAGTGACATTAACAGATGTAAACACGACAATACACCAGTTCTACTCGTTCTAATCAGCCTGACTCTGACAGAGCCGCTGGACTAATTCTACTCGCAGCAGCCCGTAATCTTCTTCAGAGTATCAGGATGCCAATGCTATGAAGAAGTGTCTCCACAAAGCTAATCCTCATGGAGGAATTTCCTTCGCAATAGCACTGAATATTTGAAAGCGTAATTCAATTACACACTTCACATAGAATATCAAAGCCACATGTTTTAATTTTCATATTCTGAACGGAGAAACTCTGAAGCGGTGGTTCTCTGCTGGGCTGCAAGTATGTTCAGATAGGATCAGAGCAGGAATAAAACAATGCTAAATTCTAATAATAAAATGCAAATGACCATATTATCGTACAGAGTTGGGACAGCAAAATAAATGGGCTTATCGGCAACTCCATTTGCTATCACGTCAATGGCCGTGCATCAAATAAATCTCCAATGCATTTTGGCATAAATTAGAAGATATGATCCAAACTACATTAAATACAGGTTCACATGCAACCTAGATTATACAGTGCCTAATAGACATTTAAAAATTAATAACAAATTAAGGGGGAGGGGGTATAATGTAATATTTTTATTGAGACAGAGCTTATTAAACTGATCAAAAGGGACATTTAAAACATTTATGTTACAAAAGATTTCCATTTCAAACAAATGCTGCTCTTTTGAATATAATATTATACGTATATAAATATACAAGTTTCTTGAGCAGCAAACCAGCATATTAGAATGATTTCTGAACGATCGTGTGACACTGAAGACCGGAGTAATGATGCTGGAAATTCAGCTTTGTATCACAGGAATGAATTACATTGTAACATATATTAAAATATTTTTTAATCATATTATTTAATATTTTCACTGTATTTTTGATCAAATAAATGCAGCCTTGTTGAGCATAAGAGAGAGATCTTGTCTTTTATTAAGGTTTTATGTCCAACATAAAAAACTAATGCTACAGCCCAAGTTCGGGTGTTAAAAGAAACCTCTAAGGGGAAATTCACAAGTCTACTGTTCACAAATAGCACATGGTTCATGCTAAGCCTCCAAGCAAAAGGACATCATCACGTCTGTAGCCATTCTCACTTGGTTTGGCTCCAGTGACGATAAACATTCTGGTACGAGATTTTGATGTTGATGCTTTTTTTTTTTCTTCTAAAGTTGAAGATGAATCATGCCAAAGCTTGTTCTTACAGATATTTTTAGAAGCGTGTTTGTGTGTATGCATGGAAATGAGTGCGCTTGTGTCCCTGGCTGGACTTTGTGTGAGTACAAGCTGTGCCGTAGGAAGATGTCGGGGGATGACGGACTGGTTGGGTGGGCTTTAAGTTGTGTCATCTGCTTGGTGGTCAGACAGAGCAAGAACATCCCACCTCTGGATGTCTGAACTGTTTATCAAGTGTTACTGTAGAAACTGAGGGACTATACAAGGTCTCACAAGATTATTATGGTATTTTTAAGGTTTTGAAATGCCAGATGTTGACACAAGTTAAAGGTGAAGCAAGGTTCTGTCTAAAGCACCATGAATGACTGTTTAATGCTGAAGGGTTATCAAATTCCCCTGTCAGCGCAAAAGAAGTTCTGGCTTACTTTAAGTTATGTAAAGTAATGTGACGTGCTTCAGACTGAAACAGAATATTCAGTGAAACTTGATTTTGTCCATCGGGAATTGATTGAAAGGGTTATTACATTTTGATGAAAGATTATGAAGCCAAGCTTTTTTTTTCTTCTTCTTAGCACCAGGCTAAAGGAAAGGCGTAGCCCTGAATATTTGTCAAAAGCTGCATATTTTTGAAAACTCTGGGTCTTTTTCTTTCATTCTTTTTAATGTATGCACTGCAGCAGTTTTTATTGCAATGACACTTGATTTAATATGCGATTGATGTATTTTAACACCTCATCTAGACCGCAAGCGAGCAATGCAACACGACTCAACAGTTTCTTTCATTATAATGGGAGTGTTCTAGTTCGTCACATTGCGTTGCCAGCAGTATAAATGGGGTGCATTTTAAAACGCTTTGAATTTGTGTAGAACTGAGTCTCAAAGACACAGATTGTGGGATGGTTTGAGGTGAGAAAAAACTACAACATTCTCTACATTTATTATAAAGCAAGTAAGATCATTTTTAATTAAATGTCAAAGCTAAAGTGGTCTATTTTATGCGTAGCAGTGGGCACTTTTCAGCCAAAACCAGTGAAATTTGTCATTTTGAATCACTCACAGCAATAATGGCACCATGGACAGGTACAAGGAAAAAATGTAGGGATAGAGAGTGAATTTCACAGTTGATTTCAACTCTGTAAGAGAGGAATATTAGACTAGATGCATACTGATATATTGATTTGATGAGTTTTACTGAGATGCAGGTGTGTAATTAACCCTTATATTATGTCCTGGGTCAGTTTGATCCATAACACATTTTTGAGTTGTCAGAAACACTTGTAAACCTAGGATTTTTTTTTTTTTTTGTGAGAAATTGTATTTCTCATTTAGGGTCATGAACATGCCTGCAAAGTTTCAACTCTCTGAAATGTTGTGGAACATGCATATAAAATTTCTATTGCGATTTTCATGTTAATGGGTCAGCTTGGCCCACAAATTTCATGATTTCTCAACTACTAGCTCTGAACTATCAGTTCATGCATGTGAATTTCGCCAAGAATCAATCTTTGCATTGCTAGCGCTCTACTGTTTTGGTTTCAGGAAAGCACACAAACTAAATTTGGTAACAATTTAGTGTAGGGACCAATTCTCACTATTAAGTAGTCGCTTATTAGCAAGCCTATTATTAACATATTGGTTGTTTATTAGTAATTAGTAGGGGAAGTCGTGGCCTAATGGTTAAAGTATGGGTCACCATACTTGGCCACATGTCACGTCACTTCACTATTTATAAAGCACAAATTCTGCATGACCATATTCTACATCCATAAGCCTACCCAATACTAAACTTCTACCTTACTAATCATTAATAAGCAGCAAATTAGGAGTTTATTGAGGCAAAAGTTGTTGCTAATGGTTTGTTAATAGCGAGAATTGGACCTTACAATAAAGTGTGACCCAAATTTGAAGTCAAATAAAATATTTAAAATACTGTTAAGAAAGTTCAAATTTTTTTTTGAAAAACAAATGTTTAAATACAGTTTTAAAAATCATGTGTTTTCATGTTTACTTGTGTGAGAACTGTTAATGTTAAATATTTACTGTTTTTTTTGTTTTGTTTTTAATAGTGTGATTTTTATTGAATCCAGTTACATAAACATAATGATTATACCTAGAATTTTAACATAATACATGGTTTAAAACAAGCTTTAAAGTTTCTTTTTTTATGATCAATTTGTATGTTTAGATGGCTTCTTTTATTTATATTCATATTTCATAGTTTTGATTTTATTTACTTTTCTTGTTACTATTACCAGTTTAGCATGCATGTGCTGTAAAGGCCTCTGGTGAATGAAATCAGTGTATTCCATACATTTGATTGTCTTTTATTCCAGTTTTAGTTATTAAATCAGTATAAATTTGATTGTGGACTTTATTAGCTCCAGAAGAAAGTGTATTATGCATTATGATGAACAAGAATGGTAACCTTTTTAAGAATTAGCCAATATTTTTGTCAAATGTACCAGTGAGCAAATTTAACAGGGTTAGAAACATGTTAACCTGGATAACTTAGCTTAAGTTATAAACTAATATATAACTAATGATGTCTGAAATGCCCATGGGCTCAGCTCCTGTTGCTGTTTACTGAGAAAGCAAATAAGTAAGGCTAATGCAATAAAGCAGTTTTGCATTAAATATGATCCCAGTCTTACTCTTAGGAAGGAGTCGAGCGCTCCGTTCTCCATGAACTCCGTAACAATAAGCACCGGGCAACTCCTGGTCAGAACGCCCTCCAAGTGGATGACATTGGGATGTTCAAACTGTCCCATGATGCTGGCCTCGCTAAGGAAGTCTCGTCTTTGGCGCTCCGTGTAGCCCGCCTTCAGTGTCTTGATGGCCACGGTTGTTTCCTTTCGGCCAGGCTGCTTGAGTCGGCCTCGACACACCTCCCCGAACTCTCCTGAAGGAATGGAACAGAGGAAGAGGAGAGAGGGAGTGGGGTGGGGGTGTGAGGGAGAGGGAGGATTATTGGTTTGAGCTCAGGATCAAAAAATAATTCGAGGGAAGAAATGATGCACCGCTGAAAACCAAGGAAAGTGCGAACGAGAGAAAAGAACGGATGGCAGCAGTTTAGGGTTTGAATAGGCAGGGGACGGATGGAGAGAGAGGGTGAGAGAGGAGTTTAGGGACACGTTGTGGAGAAGGAGGAGACAGGAATTTAAGGGTTGTGGGAGTTTTGGGCCTGGATTCTGGATGTGAAAGTTTGAAATGAGGTGGAGGGAATTGATTCAGATCGAAAACATGGGAGTGGCCAAACACAAGCACAGGGATAGATAAATAATAATAAAAAAACATAGGTAAAGGCAGCAAGCAGCATGCATATGGTTAGTTACAGAATAAACACTCTACTTCATCTATCAAGAATATGGTTTATTATAAACAATTATAAATAAATATTTTCAAATATTTCCTCCAAGGCAGTGGTTCTTAAATGGTAGGTTGCACATCTGTTCTTACAGGGATTATGGACATAAAGGACAAAAACACTGAATGTAAATTATAGAATGCAACTACGTTATTAAGCAGCTGTTTTCCACACTGATAATAACAATCAAATCAGCATATTAGAATGATCCTTCAGAAATAATCTGACACTGAAGGCTGCTGAAAATGTAGCTTTGCATCGAAATTGTAACAACATTTCACAATACTAGTATTTTTACTTTAATTTGGATTAAATAAACATAGCCTTAATGAGCCTTCTTTCAAAAACATTGAAAATTCTTACCAACCCCAAACTTATGAACAGTGGTGTATGATTTTTTTTTAATATTGTTAGACATATGCAGTTCATAGTAATATTAAATAGCAATGTTTGGTTTTAAAGACTCTTTGTTAATTTTGTATGATAAATAATTTTAAAATCTGGTTCCTGAAGCAAAACCAGTTTAAAACCACAGCTCCAAGGCATGCCTGAAAACACAGTTAGAGAATTCCACCAAACTTGAATATTTTATAGGTTTATGTAAAATTAGATATCAGGTGTTAGTATATTCTTCGTTAATCAGAAAGGCCTGTTTTTAATACTGATAAATGTGGTTTACCTGCTCCAATGACTTCCTCTATCTTCACACATGAGATGTCAATCTCTCGAGCAAACTCGTGAACGGCCTCATTCGGGTCTTCATATGTAAAAGGGTCAATGTAAACTTTTACACTGGGGGATACTAAAACCAAGAGACGAAGAATGTTTTTTAGTCCATTCTTTTGGTAATTTTTATTATTATTTATTACTTTAAATAGGCTAGGCACACTCTTAAAAATAAAGGTGCTTCACGATGCCATAGAAGAACCTTTTTGTCTAAATGGTTCCATAAAGAACCTTTCTGTTTCACAAAAGGTTCTTCAGATTATAAAAAGGTAAGAAAGAGATGGTTCTTTAAAAATATGTTGACTGAATGGTTCTTTGTGGAACCAAATATGGTTCTTCTATGGCATCGCTGTGAAGAACCTTTGTAAGAGTGTACATTGTAAAAATTATCTAATGGAGATCTCAAAACTAAGTGTTTTAGGGAAACATAATACAGCCCAATGTGCAAATACAATTAGGGACTTACTATTGTTTTTCATTATAAATGACAATTTTTTTACTATCAGAAACTCCATAATTTTCTGCTATATTGTTAAATACAGATGTATATTTTGACATTAAATTATATGGTAATACATACTCTTTTTTTTGCATCCAAAAACATATATTTTACAGTAAAATTATGTTCCATTATTTTACCACTGTATATACTTACGTTTAACAAATTAACATATTTTTCTTGTAACATTTTTGCATTATTTTCTTATTAAAATTAACATATGAACACAAATTAATCTTGATACTATAGGCTGTCCCCATGTGACCCTGGAGCACAAAACCAGTCTTAAGTTGCTTGGGTATATTTTTAGCAATAGCCAAACATTGTTTGGGTCAAAATGATCAATTTTTCTTTTATGCCAAAAATCATTAGGATATTAAGTAAAGATCATGCTCCATGAATACATTTAGTAAATTTCCTACAGTAAATATATCAAAACTTCATTTTTGATTAGTAATATGCATTGCTAAGAACTTCCTTTGTACAACTTTAAAGGCAATTTTCTCAGTATTTTGATTTTTTTTTGCACCCTCAGATTCCAGATTTTCAAATAGTTGTATCTCAGCCAAATATTCTCCTATCATAACAAACCATACACCAATGGAAAGCTTATTTAGTCAGCTTTCATGTGATGTATAAATCTCAATTTCAAACAATTTACCCTTATGACTGGTTTTGTGGTCCAGGGTCACATATGTCACAATACAATGTGACATATTTTTTTTAAGCTAATTTTCACAAGCGTTCTCTTGTCACAGCAATAAATGTGTACAGCAAGAAATATGTTTTTGGCAAACAGTGCAGATATACTCACCGTACTGCTGCAGTTTTTCAGTATACTCCAGCTCAGAGCCAGTACGCTGCCGTCTGTAACCAGATTATACACACACAGAGAGTCTGGTTTAAGACTGGATTTACACACTACAGGCACAAAAAAATGTAACTGGGGCATTTTGTGAAAGAGAACATTTGAGTGCTTTAGGTATTTCATATGCTTCAATCATCAATTATGTCCCTCAAATTGCACGAAAAGCTAGTTTTATCAATCTAAACTTACGCAGGTAATGCACTTTCTAAACGCCTATGATTTCTCGATTTCGCAATACGTTACATGCAGGATTCAAATGCTGGGTCACCAAAACATGCAGCACGAAATGTCGACATGTCGTCGCTTCAAACCAGAACCGCTCCATTCCACGGTTCAGATGAGCCAAAATGTAGGATGTACTCCAAAAACAGTAAGTCAATTAACACCAAATCATAGGTTGAGTCTTAAGCGAGGAACAAATAACCAGGCCCAAGAACGTACATGCTAATCTGTGCTGGGTTCATGCCTGTATCAAGTATCTGAAGACAGTGAACAGTGTATTTAAATCTCGGCCGTCTCATTAAGATCTCTTTGTTTCACTAACTCTGCATAAGTAGCGTGTTTGAAAGGGAACGGGAGCAAAGGGGCCTATTGGAATTCACCATCTGTGGGATTCCTTTTGTCTCTTGACCTGTGCTAACAATGACGCCTGCTGCTAATTAGCATCTCATCTCCAATTTAAATGTCAGAAGGAAAAGAATGACGCTTCAGCGCACACACACACACACACACACACACACACACACACAAAGAACACATTAGGATACTAGCGCAGAGGGCATGAATGAGAGAGAAGAAAGAGCTTGAAGCGGAGAGGAGGAGATGCTTTGGCACAACAAGGCGGTCACAGTCAAGAAGAATGTGTCAAATAGACACAGTGGCAGTCTGCCGTCTCTGGAGTGATTGGCAATGTCCCAGTCTTCGCTCGGATCTGGGCGAAGTGGCCTCAAATGAGCATCTTGTGAGAGTCTCATAAACATCCGAAGTCAGACGCATTTTGAAGTCTGTTTTGCAGTTCCTATCTGATCTCATTTTGCTGTTGGGCTATTGAGTTTGTTTGACACCAAGTACTGAGGCATTGAAATGATAAACAATACAAATAGCTCTTTGCTAAATCAACATGAAATCTAAATGGACCCTGTTTACGTTCTTACTACAAGTTCAACTTACTAAAGGCGTGGAAATGTTGCAAGCCAAAAAGGCCATTGTCTGTTGTCAACAGTTTCAAATTTTCAAATCAAGCAGCTTTTGGTTGGTAAGTCTGGTGAATCCGTGCGACCAACTTGAATATGTTGCGAAATCTGCATGGGGAAATCTTTCACTCTCATGCAAAATTCTTGATCACATGGATTCCTACTGGAATGAACCTTTTTTCACGTTTGGAGGGTTCTCAGAAACATAATTTGTCATAGTTGGTTAAACTTCTATAGTGGTGAGCAGAAATGACAACAAATATAATTGTTGTGTTCCCATTTCCTCCAGTAGCAAAAGGAAAACTGCACAATAGTATTTCTTTGACTTTACAAATGAGTATTACAAATGAAAAGCAGAAAGACATAAAATTTCAGTTTCTGCTGAAATATGTGACCCTGGACCATAAAACCAGTCTTAAGTGTCAATTTTTCGAAATTGAGATTTATACATCATCTGAAAGCTGAATAAATAAGCTTTATTAGGATCTGACAATATTTGGCTGATATACAACTATTTGAAAATCTGGAATCTGAGGGTGCAAAAAAAAATCTAAATATTGAGAAAATCACCTTTAAAGTTGTCCAAATGAAGTTCTTAGCAATGCATATTACTAATCAAAAATTAAGTTTTGATATATTTACGGTAGGAAATTTACAAAATATCTCTATGGAACATGATCTTTACTTAATATTCTAATGATTTTTGGCATAAAAGAAAAATCGATAATTTTGACCCATACAATGTATTTTTGGCTTTTGCTACAAACATACCCGTGCAGCTTAAGACTGGTTTTGTGGTCCAGGGTCACATATATTCATACACACATACATTTATCAAATGTTTGCCTCACCATGCACCTTTCACTACACATTTCCCCATTTAATACCCTGTTTCAGCCACATTATGCAAGTAAAATGGATTCATGTTGACTTATTTTGATATTTTGAAGAATGTTGTAATCAGTATTACCCATAAAATGAAAATGTCCAAAGCAATGTTGGAATTTTTTTTTAAATGTCTTATTTTGTGGTCCACAGAAGAAAGAAAATTATATTGATTTGAACAACATGAGGGTGGGAAAATGATGACATAACCATCCCCTTTAAGTCATGTATGGGTGTTTATTAATAATACTTACTTAAGGCAGATAACAGCAATGACCACCATGGCGAGGATGACCACAAATCCAGCCGAGGCAGAGCCCACAATGAGCGGCAACAGGTCCTGCACTGACCGCTCTGGGTCATCTGTCAGATTAATTTAAATACATTTAGAATACCAATAATGGTAAAAATATGCAAAACTGCACTTCATATGCGATGTTTCTTTTCAAATCTATCAGGAAGAACACAAATAGACTGTTGCTGTTCACAAGGTAAGAGTTAATAAATGAATATGGATGGCATCGGATCATACAGCCTTGAAAGAATCTGATGCAAAATGTTTCAATTCATAATGAAATCTTTGCCTTTGGGGTCTTTTTCTCAGGAGAAATATCTATGGAGCAGGAGATGTTAACCGAAGGATAAACAATTCGGATATTACAGAGATCTCATTTGTGATTATTTATTTTTTTCCTATAGGTCGGTTTACATGGTTTGACATATAAAAATGCACTTAGCCACTCAGTATCTTTGTAACAGATGCAAAAGAATGAAAAAGTCTATGTTCTTACCATACAGACTTGTACTGAAGTCTAGCGGGCTGCTATAGCGTCCGTAACCGGCTACGGTCCGAGCACGTACCTGCACGCCGTACACCGTGCCAGCTTTTAAACCCTCCACTTTGGCAGAAGTGTGCTGTGCAGTGACGGTGTGCGAGAACGACTCTCCCTGAGAAACAGAAACACGTAGAGATTAAAGGACCGAAACTAGACTCTTGAGTCATTGAATGCTTAGAGTGAATGTTTAGTTAACAGTTTTCACTGCAATTAGCGGATCAAAAGTATTTGAAAAGACAATCCTGGGCTAAAACTGTCATGCGAACACTCGGCCGCAAGTAAATCCTAAAGACGAATTAAGCTCCACTCTTTTTAGAATTAGCCATTGGGTTTTGACCAGTGGCCATCTGTTGTTCCATTGTACTCCACTTTAAGACGAGCCAGGGTTACTTTGAGCTCAAGCCAGTTAAACCCATGCTGGGTGCCTGGTGTAATGTCATCTGGCTGGGGTTCAAGAGTTCTTCAGTCAGGGGTGATTTAGATGCACAGCAGTTCCTCACCCTCTCATGGTACTTGATCTCATAATCCAGGATCACGCCATTGGGCCGCTCTGGGGGCAGCCAGGACAGGCTGAGAGTGCCAGCTGTGGCCCGCATTAAGTGGACGGTGGGGACCGCTGATGGAGCTGGAGGTGCTCAGAGATGGGGAGAGAAAAAGCAGAATAACTTTATTAGAATAACATCAGATTCTTTAAGGCCGTGACTCTTTACTGGTGGGTCGGGACCCATAAAGGGTCTCTAGTCAGTTCTGATAGAACGGACAGCTGGGAAAAAAAATTCTAAATGCAAATACTAAAATAAAACAAAAATCTGAACTTAAAACTGAAGAGAAAACACTGCATATCAATCTTTACAGGACTTTGGCTTAAGTGAATGAGCACAACTATGCAATATAAGAATAGTGTATTCTGATTACTGTGTGTAATAAACAGAAAAATAAAAAATTTAATATTTGCTGATCATTTTTATCATATTTCTTATGGGGCAATGGCAATGACAATGATTTCTTTTTAATTTATTCAAAGATTCATACATGCAACCTCTGATGAACTAATTTCATTTTTTCCCCCCAAATATCAAAATATGAAGTAGTCTAACATGACCTTTAATATTATTATTTTTTTTAATAATTACAACTTTTGGCCATCAAGTAATAGTCATGTGGTGAGACTAACATGCAAAATGAATGAATGAATGAATGAATGAATAAATAAATAAATAAATAAATAAATATAATATTATTATATTATATTATAAATATATTATTAATTAGTATTATATTATATTATATTATACATTTTTATGGAAAGGCAAGCTTAGTTCAGATATGGTATGAATCCCCAAAAAAATGATATTTGTGGAAAAATAATTCATGATTTTTTAAAAACAAAACAAAAACAAAAAGCAAATAAGTAAAAATAAATAAATAAATAAAATAAAGTTTTTCAAGTTCTTCATTTTTACTTTTTTTTTTTTTTACCACATTACATTTTACATCTTTACATTTGAAAAGGTTTTCAAAACCATATGAGGCCAACATGATTTCAAAGAGTACATTTCTTAGAACTTTAAAAGATGTACTAGATTTCTCATTTTCTTTAGGAGGACACTGTTATTGGTCATTGACCCTTGTGCCAATGTTTTATAAAAACGATAAGCCATTTGAGCCTGAGCTTTACTGTGATTTTACCTGTTTGGTGCAGTTTAAACAGTCTCCTGTGGTTTACTGGTTTATTAGACAATTGAAAATTAATTTCTCACCTGCTTGATTGGTGGTGATATTGACAGTGGCATATTGCGGGGTGGATGGGCTCTTGGGGGACACCCCATTGACAGCCTGGATCTCAAAACTGTAATGGGTGTGAGCCTGTAGATTCCTCACCGCCGCCTGCCTCTCGGCCAGACCCAGCCGCCGCGGCGACACCTCCACGTTATCGTCACACCGCGCACAGGACTCGCCATCGTGCAGGCACTTCTTACACACCACGTTATACACCACGTCACCTCTCCCGCCCAAATCCCGCGGCTCGGACCACTCCAGTGACACTGAAGTCTCGTTCACGCTGGAGATCACGTTTAATGGAGCCGAGGGAACAGCTAGGAAGACAGCGGTAAAGAGTTAAACTCGTGAAACATGTATAATTTAACAGGCCAAATATGATGTCCTGTTGTATGCACATACCCTACGGTCTATGTTTAGTCAGGAATAAAAAATACCATTTTGTAGATCGCTACACAGTATTCCAAGACTAATGAAAAAATCTGGAGCTTTAAAGTCAGGCTGTCATTGGTTAAATAATCTAATTATTCTTGCATATTTGTTTCAAAAATAAGTTGTCTAATTTACAATGCACTCCATAGTTAACTTGTCAGGGTCAAATCTCTAACCAACCAATCTTGCTCAGTGAATCATGATGTAAACTAATTAAATCCAGAGGCTGGATTTTCAAAGCACAACTGCCTAAGGAACTGGAAGCTTTGGTTACAATTCCGTTTTTTAAATTCATAAATAACATTCAGGCTTCCTAAAAAAACGTTCAAAAGACCGCCACTGAAAAAAATGCTCTCCAACTAGGGGATTTTGCAACACATTGCATCAATGTGTGAATTCATGTGATATTTACAATTAAATCCATGTGTCAAGATTCGACAGCGCTGAAGCTAACCGCTTGTAATCGCACGCTTTATGTGCTAGATGCTGAGAACCGACAGGGTTACATTAGCGATCATGACCTTTTTATCAACACGCTTTCCTGTGTCATTAGTCGCCACATCAAATGGGCCGAATGCACAGGACAGACCTTTTCAACATATAATTAGCACAATGTGGGAGCTATGTTAATTTGACAAGTGCTACTGATGATCATCACTTACTAGTGCAGGCGGCGTCAGGGGGGTCGCTGTCAGCGCGGTAGTAGCCGCTTTGACAAGGGCAAACGCTGGATGCCCTAGAGCTGGCCCGGCTGTTGGAAGGGCACGGCATACAAGAACCCTCGCCCTGTTTGGATTTGAAGGTCCCTGGGGTGCACGCTAAAGAATCATAAAGAAAAGGGTGTGTTACAACATGTCATTTTCAAAAATAAACCTTAATAAAATTTATTTTATTATTGACATTTTTAAAAAATTGTACTAACAGTACTAATAGTACACTAAAGCTAACCTAAAAGATGCTTCTAATTTAATTTATTTTTAGTCAAAAATATTACTGATCATCACTGAATCAACCTAAATACGTTTGGTTACATAAACAAATCCAAATAGATATAGCTCCTTAATGGAATTTTACAGGTTCAATACAAGTTTTTTTTTTTTAAATAAAAAAAGAAAACAAATAGATAAAATAGAATTAAAATAGAGAGTGCTAGAGGTAGAGGGTCAAATAAAGATGGGAGAGATGTGTTTTTAGCCGTTTCTTGAAGATGGCTAAGGACTCAGCTCGGATTGAGTTTGGCAGGTCATTCCACCAGGAGGATTAATTAATTAACCCAATTAATTTTTAAGTGTTGGGTAGTTTTTGTGTTACCCAGTGGCTGGGTCTAATTCATAGATTTTAATATAATTGTAAAAATTAATGGGTAAAATCAACCAATCACGCTGGGTTGAATAAACAACCCAACTTGCTGGGTCAGGTTAGCCTAACATGTGTTCTGTCCTCTATTTACCCAGGCTAAAACTGGGTTTTAAATTAGTGTTATTTAGAGTGAAAGTTCAATCCATTGCCATGATAACGTAATGCCCAAAACTCTAAAACAACCATAAAAATGACAAGAACAACTTTACAGCTCAAATAATCCTCAAGTTTTAACAGAAGACTTAACGTGTTTTTATATTATAAACTTCACATTTCTGCTTCAGAATCCTGCAAAATGGCCCCATTCACTTCCATTGTAAATGCCTTACAGGAACATCGTTGCCATGACAAGATAATGCCTGAAACCCTAAAAAAAGCAAGAAAAAAAAGCTCATAATATACTCATGTTTTAGCAGAAGAATTAACGTGTTTTATATTATAAGCTTCACATTGCCGCTTAAATCAACACTGAACAGATTGGAGCTGAATAATGACACTATTGTCTTTTTAGAGCTGTTTACAGCAGAATTTGGATTTGTCTTGTATTTGATGAAGGTTGAATCATTGATTCCATTATTTTCCTGTTTATTATACCGTGAAGCTGCTTTAAACAATCTCTTGTTGTATAAACCGATTAAGGTGACTTGCCTTGCTTTTAAATCCTCCAGAAATCGGCTTCTATTGTGTGTCGCACCACAACTTTTCTTTTTTCTTTCTTTTTGTAATGGAGGTAATGAGAGGGGTGACAAAATGATTTCTTGTAGAAATTAACATGATCAGTTGTTAGTTGAGCTTAACTTGTATCGAACCTGGAATATTCTTTTAAGGATAACACTTTTCCAGTATTGTGTCGCCACTTCATATCCAAAGTAAAATCTGGGTCATGAACCAGCTGCGAATAAAATATTTTTTCCATCGCAAAAACTGACACACTTAAGAATATAATGCAAAACATTTATAACAAGAATGAATCATCCAAGCTCAGATAAAGTTCGTTTTCTAACCGCACCGTCGAGGCAAACTGTGCTATAATGATGCACTAAAGTCAGTCCGTTTCATTTGGAAGAAAATGGCTGATGTAACAGTCTGGCTGCTTTCTGTTTTTCCTGTAAACAATCCACCACACCCGTGTCTCCTCACAAAACACTGCAGTTAATGGGGAGCATGCCGAGAGATGTGTCCTGCATGTGACACCGCAGGTGAATTATAGCAAATACAGAAAAAAATCATCTTCAGTATTCCTCCCATGACACATATTGCTTCACGGCTAGTGTAATAAGACAGTGGAAAATCTGAGCGAGTTGCCCCTGCTCTCAGCCTTAACACGCGTGGCGTTACGCATTCAGACCGAGCGCGAGAACGAGACAGGAAGAGCTTTGAGAAAGAGAGAGAGAGAGAATATGCCCAACCTGACAGATAAATGTTAACTGGGCTTGGCTGTTTCCTTTCTGTGTGTGTGTGTGTGTGTGTGCCAGTGGGCCTGCGGATTAAAGCTGGAAGGTGATAAAGGAAATTAGACGCACTCTCCATTGGCCACAGCACATCTCACGGCTGTATAGCACTGCCCGGGAGAGTCGTTTATCAGTCCTTTAAGGCAAGCTCTTAACCTTGAACAACCAGATGGAAACAAATGAGCCGCCACATACTGGCAATCTCAAAGGAAGTTCCCCTCTGTCCACCAGTTCCTTCCCAGAGAACAGTCCAGGAGGCCCGTCCAATTCACATTTTATTACTCGGAGCCCACCTCATCATTCGTTCGCACTCCCTCTCTCTCCTCCCCCGCTCTCTCTGTAGTCTATCTTTTAATTTTCCCCATTACTCTCCCAGACTCACGTCGGAGAATTGGTCTCGCCTTCTGCAGAACTATTTGTCTCTGGTATATCGCTCTGTTAGGACCCTATCAGATGTGTCAGTGGAAGCTGTAGGCTGCCGCTGTTGGCAGCTTTGTTCTCTGACACCACTGCAGTCCTCCACCCATTACTGAGACTCTCTCTTCTGTGCTGAGCCCAGATAAGGTCTGACTGTGAATCAGTACGGGCGAATCCTCGCATTGTTCTACAGATTCTGGACTGGCAGCCGATACTAGTCTTGTTGAGCTCCTAAATTCTGGCCTTTTCATATTCACCTAAAAATCCTATTAGCCGTTTTGGCCTTTAACCCCAGAATGCAAAGAGAAATCCAATTAGATAATAGCTTTATAACACTACTTCAAAGCCATATGACTTTCTTTCTTCTATGGAATTCAAATTACAAGTGAATTCATTTAATACAAGTGAACAAAAGAAGCATCATAAAGGTTTCATAAAAGCAGTCAATATGACTACTCACAAAGGATTCCCATTTACATTTATTAAATGGAAAACAGAAAACTAATTTTCATTTTGGGTGAACTATTCATGTAATTGTATATGTGTGTTGTGAGTTGACTTTTGTGTGGACAAATCTGCAAAACCGTCTTTTGGGGATATTTGAAGGCATACTTAATTGATAAAAAAATTAAGAAAATAATGTGTTTTTAAATTAAAAATGCTATGTTTTCTTTGCATATTATTTTTGTGGTGTAGATTTGATAAAACATACACTGTAATTCAAAAGTTTGAGGCTGATAAGATTTTTAAAATATTTTTAACTAAGTCTCTTATTCTTACTGAGATTGCATTTATTTGATAAAAATACAGCAAAGATGGTAAAATTGTGAAATGTTATTTCAATTTAAACTGTTTTCTATTTGACTATATTTTAAAATGTAATTGATTCCAGTGATGGCAAAGCTGAATTACTCCAATTGTTTACCACATATACAAATGAACATGTTTATGATACATAACACTGTCATGTATCGACAAATTTACTTAAAATCTATTTGGAGCCACATGTTAATACAAACTCATTTTAACATAAAAATAGCAAACCACTAGTTCACATTATGAAAAAACTTACCAGAGAAATTCTTTGAACGTCAAGAAGAAGCTACTTAATGTGAAAAATTTAGTTTTGTTATTCAGTGTGAGGTATGTGTGTGCAAAAAATTAGCTTTGCCAGCGACTGCATAAAAAAGGATATAAAACCGCTCTGACCTGCAAGTAACCTTTGCATTGCTTCAGACACATTTTATAATCCATATTGTAGCATCTGCCAGCAAACACTCAAAAGCTTTAACCAGAATCCGCTTTCCTCTGATTTAAAAAGCCGAACACTTACCCTGGCACTGAGTATCTTTCTTAGCCGGCTCAAAGCCCGGCATGCAGGTGCACGCTCCCACGGGAACCATCCATTCTCCATCTCCGTTACAGTACAGCTTTAGAGGGACCGATTCCTCTATGGCGTTTGGCACACAGGCTCCGGCGGCGATGACCAGAGAGGTGGCCTCGGCACCAGTGGCTGTCTCGGGGAAGACAGCGAAGTTGGCAATGGTGGTGGAGCACTTTTTAAAGAAAATCCTGGCCGAGATGAGGGACATGCAGGCACCCAGGTCCTGGAAGGCCAGGTAGAAACCTGCTTTGGAAAGAGGACCGAAGCTCCGTACTTTGGTGTTGACGATTCCGGACTCCAGCAATGAGAAGCTCTCGTCAGGGGCTATGGTGTCCACCTGGGACAAAAAGACGATAGAGAAGTTAAAAGGGTCATATGACGTTGCTAAAAAATAACATTATAATTTCACTTTCACAACGAAAAACACAGCATCTCCATAACATGGTGGCAGCAACAATACTACAGCGAGAATCAAAGTTACGCCTTCTTTCTTTGCGTATACATTTGGGCGGTGTTATGCAAATCTTCCCACATCCTGACGTAGACATGTGGGAGCGTGTTTAAATGAGGCGTTTTAGGAGGACGTGGACGAGTCTTAACTTTTATAAAGAATATCTCTTTGGGTTTGAGACTTTAGTCTTTGCAACTTTAGGGATCTTATGTATTCACGAACAGCTTGTAACACTCCAAAGAGAAAGGAAAACTTTAATACATGTTTGTCCAATCACAGGAATGTGAACTTATTTCTCCATAGATGCATCTAGAAGGGACCCAAATATTCTGTCATCATTTACTTGCCCAAGTCATTCTAAAGGTTACTTTGGTGAATTTTTTTATTTTTTATTTCATGGGTCCATAGTCTATTGTCAATAGTGTAGCAATGTATGAACCACAAAAGTAATTTTCGAACTAGGCAGCTTTCCGAAGGTCAGCGTAACAAATCCACATGATCAACTTGAACCTGTTGTGAAATCTGTGCAAAATCTTTTGTCCTCTTGCAAAAATTCCATTTGTGTTATTTCCTATTAAAATGACTGGATTTTGCCCATAAAAACGTGACCGCATCTTAAACCACTGATGTTCATTAAACAGACAACAATACACTGATATAATATATTCTTTTGTGTTATATAGAAGAGAAAAGTCAAACAGGTTTGGAACGACATGAGTAAATGATGACAATCTCTTTAAATATTTGTTATATTCCCAATTAAATAGTTAAGACAGCACCAGTCACCACAACATTGTAAATTCATCATGCAAAGGCTTAAATTAAAAGAAGTCATCATTCCGGCTGACCTTTACGTAGGGGTTCTCCCTCCATGGCGGGCTGCTTGTTGTGGCCATGTCTCCATCTGATTCATAGTAGAACAGATTAAAGGTCTCCTTACAGGACCCGGGAATATTGGGAATACTGCCACAGTCCCGCACTGAGAACTTGAGCTCCACGTAGACTCGAAGGACTCCTCGACGGGGGATGAAGTCTGTCCGGAGCCAGTTGTTCTGATTGGGCTCCAGTACATTACAGACCTGGTATGTCCTGATGGGGCTCAAGTGGTCATCATATCCACTCACTTCCTCCCACTGAGAAGGGCATAAAATACTGTCACTGATTGCACAATGATTTCTTGAAATGAAATGTTCAATTGAAAAATGTCTTATTGAGTTGTTTGCTTCCAATGAAACTAGCAAACCATGAAACCCAGTGATGCTGTAACTTGTGACTTTCCTTACTCTTTATGTAGTGATTTTTTTTAATATAAAGTTTATATATATAAAGAATGTAACAGTGTTGTCACGAATTCGGTCCATGGACTTCCGTTTATTCACCACCAGAGGTCACCCTTTCCATTACATTGACTCTCGCACAACACAAACTGTTGCATAGCACCCCGGACTACATATCCCATCATTCTTTGCACGATTTGCACACTGCACTGATTGCACTCATTGCACACAGCTGTTTCTAATCACCTCACTCACTATATAACACCCACTCTAACCACCTTTCTCTGCTGAGTATTGTTTAGCCCGTACCCCATTCCGAGTCTCTGTGTTTTCCTTGTTTTGCCTTGCCTTGCCTGTTTTCGCGGTTTCTGATCTTTGCCTGTTTTCCTGGATTTTTCCCTCTCGTCTCGCCCCTGTGATTCTGTCTGCCGATCGGTGACCTACGCTAGCCCTGGGACTATTCTTGTGTTTTGCCCGCCATATACCTGTTTGCCATTGTTTGACCCTGCCTGTTTACCACGTCTCTTTAATAAAGCCTGCAGATGGATCCACACGTCTCACGTCTCGTCAGCCCCGTTACAGAATACTCAGCCCAACAAGGATCCAGCGGCTTTTCCAGAGGACTCTGGCCAGGTATGGACCCAGTCACCCAGCTACTACATCTTCGGCAAGGAGGTCTTTCTATTGAGGAGTATGTTCAACGGTTCTGTGTGCTATCTAATCAAGTTCCTCTGTATGATGAAATTTTGTTTAAAGACTTGTTGCTGTTTCTAATCACCTCACTCACTATATAACACCCACTCTAACCACCTTTCTCTGCTGAGTATTGTTTAGCCCGTACCCCGTTCCGAGTCTCTGTGTTTTCCTTGTTTTGCCTTGCCTTGCCTGTTTTCGCGGTTTCTGATCTTTGCCTGTTTTCCTGGATTTTTCCCTCTCGTCTCGCCCCTGTGATTCTGTCTGCCGATCGGTGACCTACGCTAGCCCTGGGACTATTCTTGTGTTTTGCCCACCATATACCTGTTTGCCATTGTTTGACCCTGCCTGTTTACCACGTCTCTTTAATAAAGCCTGCAGATGGATCCACACGTCTCACGTCTCGTCAGCCCCGTTACAAGTGTCCTGACCAGGTGCAATTTAATAAAGCTATCTTCACTGTTAACTTGAGTTTTTCTCTCAATAAGCTGTGGCCATGACAGGACAGTTCATATTTCTCCACATAATTGTATATGTCAGTGACGTAGCACTTTTGCGTGTGTCTGGATCTATTCACTTGTGCAAAAATAAATGCAGTTCAATGACTTGAATTTTTTTATGACCATGTTGTAGTTTCTGAATTAAAATGTATTTTGATATTATAAAGTCAAACATGTCAGGATGATACAACTGTCCTGACATAATGATCGATCAATCAATCAATCAATCAATCAATCAATCAATCAATATTTGCATTTTCTTGAAAAGAGAACCTTTTTAAGTCGTTTGACATAATCTTGTATTATTATTCCTTAGGAAAAAATACTGCTACTTAATATAAAAAAAAAAATGTGGTGCAATCAACAGGCAGAAACATACAGAAAAATAAAATCAACACAAAACAGAAAATTATATCATAGAGAGGACCTTCAAAAATGTGTGTCAATGTCAATGAGTCTCTTCAAATGTCAGATAATTTGACCTTTTTTAGGAAAGGTTCTGGTTGTAAAATGTCAAGTGGTGCGACTCTCAAAAAAGCACATCTGCATTAAGAATTCATATTTGTTAACACAAAAAGGTTTACCTTTTTGCCTTAAATTACTGAAATGAAAATAACAATTGAGATTTGTACACTCGCATGTATTCCAAGTTAAGAAAATATTACTTTTTACATTGCACATGCCAATTTTAGAGTCATAACATTTAAAACTTTCTTGAAAATGGTATAGAGACATTCTTTGTCATTGACACAACATATTTTCAGACTGACTTTGAAATCATGCCACATTTCTTGTTTACTATGTACTGACAAATTATCATTGGAAGTGTCACATCATGTCTGGTTAGGACACAGTGTCACACAAAACCTAAAAATCCTAAAATGATCAGGATCTATGGATCGTTACTAAGACAATACCTAAGTTGTGCCTCAAAGCAGCACTAATGGAAGTAGGAATAATGAACGACTCAAATGCTCAATTAAATTCATGTCGGTCGTTAGGGTAAATAGAAATGGTTTCTCAAAGGTGACATTTGGGTTGCCTGAACTTCTCACAACACAATTAAGAGGCATCGCAGTGAGGGGTAGCATGTGTTTATCTCCAGGTGTGAAGGAACACATTACTTATGATGATGCACGGCTTTTGAGATGCCAGACATCGAGCGCCAGCCTGCGGAAAGGGCTGAGCTGCTTAAGATTGTTGCCATGGCAACCCATCATTTCCATTGACTGACTTCGCATGCACATTCCAAAGACAAATCATACTACGGGAGAGAGTGGATTTGGGTGGGGGTGTCAGGCTTAAGGTCAGACTCGCTGTGGTTAATTTCTTCACCAGTCACAAGTGTAAAATAAACCGCTGCTTGCAAACAGACAGGTTGTGAGCGATCGTTCTTGTTAATGGCCACCCTTTATTTGTCTCGTCAATGCATGGGTTGATTAATATCCACCCTTTTGGACATTTACAAACAGGAAAACGCTATAACTCACCCCGCTTTCTGGATAGGTGGTCCACGCCAGCTCTGTAGTAGCCCATCTGCTGTCCATAAGAGTCTCTGCAAAACAAGCAATCAATGAGGTTCCGGCAACAGCATCCTCCATTCCAAACACAACAGAGCATTAGTGCGCTAAAAACTGTAATTTAAACGGGAACATATCAAAGCACTTCACTCATTTGAATTCCCCGCATAGTCTGCGGAAGGCCTAATCACTGTTTTCACTCCGCACACTAATAATGTGATCCACATTTATCTACCCACTCCAGCTCTGGCCTGTGGCTGATCTGAGAACAGATCCTGTTGCGTACCGCAGGGATGCTCGCAGCACAGTGACATTCTGCATCCCAGGCACTCGCTGTTCTCTAAATACACTCCGATCAGTGGAGCAAATCTGCATGAGCCAGCTTCCGCAAATTAACCGCACATACGAATGTTTTATTCACTTTGTAAGTCAGCGTTCGATGAAGCCGAGCGCTCACTTCAAATTAATGTTACACGCACACATCTGCGAGCAAATCCGTGGAATATTTAGAGCAGACCATCAATTTAGCTGATTAAGGCCCCGGCAAATAAGCATATGGCAAACGTACACATGGCGTTTATGTGGATTGTACACCTCGCTTTTACAGCAATCTGTGTAAATCACAGCGCTGAGAGTTTAGAGAGTTAATTGTGTGATGAAAAAGCTGTAAGGGCATCTCGCCGCGTGAAATATTCATAAAATCGGAAGGAAGTTCTTTTGATGCTTTGATCAATTCCTTATGACCGCATTCAGTCTTTCCTTAAGGCTCTTTGCATCTGTGCATTTGGCTGCATTGTGGAAAACAACGTCACGATACTTATTTTTACACAAAGCAGCTCATCGCAGTCTATTTCACACAAATGAGTGTACAGGATGTTCTTTGAAACTTTGTTTTGTACAGTCAGCAGATGTACAAAACGCCTCATGATTCTTTAAAATCTTTTGTAACTCCACTATTATCAGAACGTAAGACAATACAGAAAAACAAACAACATTTAGTGGCAGTTGTAAGGAGTAAAATAGGAATAGTGCTTATTTGTTTTATTAAAATAAGTATGTTAACATGCAATATTTGATTTCAGTCGGACTGTAAATGCTTTAAAGGGTTAGTTCACCCAAAATGGAAATTCTGTCATTAATTACTCACCCTCTTGTCGTTTCACACCCGTAAACTTCATTCCTCTTCCGAACACAAATGAAGATCTTTTTGATGAAATCCAAGAGCTTTCCAAGGCAGCAAAACAACTTACACATTCAAAGTCCAGAATGGTAGAAAATAAATCGTTAAAGTACTCCATGTGACTCCAGTGGTTTAACCTCAGTTTTATTAAGTGGTCTTCCGCCATTTTGGAGAGTACCCAAGAGCGTAATCGACGTAATCAGCGTTGTTTACGTTCGGGGGGAGAAAGCGCCCGCATGAACGTAATCTGTGTAATCAGCGCTGTTTACGCTTGGGGGGAAAGTGTGCGTATGCATTGTGATACTCTCTAAAATGGCGGAAGACGTAACTCGGGGGAGAAGAATTGTTGAATAAATTGGTATTTTTGTTTTCTTTGCGCTCAAAAAGTATTGTTTAATAAGTATAAGTTGAGCCACTGATGTCACATGGACTGTTTTACTGATGTCCTTACTACGTTTCTGGACCTGGGAACATTACAGTTGCGTTGCTGTCTATGCAGGGTCTGAGAGCTCTCACATTTCATCAAAAATATCTTAATTTGTGTTCCGAAGATGAATGAAGGTCTTACGGGTTTGGAACGACATGAGGGCGAGTAATTAATGACAGAATTTTCATTTTTGGGTGAACTATTCCTTTAAGGAATGTTCTCACCGATAATGATGGCTATAACAATAACTAACACTATAAAGTTTTAATAATCACTCTAATTCAATGAGAATGGGAAGTTTGCACCACAATGACAACAACACAGAGGAACAATATCGTTGGAAACATGTTTTTTTTTTTTTTTTTTTGCTGATAAATCATAAACTATTAACAGCCAAACAGAATCCACTTGATTTTAAAGAGTTTGAGCATTTCAGTCGGCACATGCCATAACTGAAGTGCGCCATTAGAATAAAGAGAATATTATTGTGCTTGACATGGACGAAAATATAGTTAACGTTATAGTCATCTTTAAAGTTATGGTTCTTGATAAGAATGGACCTCTAGTCCAAATGAAATCATGCAAATCCAGTTTTTGCAAAATTGGACTAAAGGTGTGCTCACATTTATCATTTTTCAGTGAGTTTTTCATGTCATTTCAAAATTCAGTAATTTCAACAGGAATCCACGCAATTTGCAATTTCACACGATGATGAAATATTTCCACATGCATATTCTGTATGGTCACAGACATTTCATCAATGTGACTGCACCTTAACAGTCCTATTTATGCGACTGTAGCTTGGCTTCATCCAGAATGTGTACACGTTAATCTGACTGCAATTGGACTTGCTGTTGTAAGTTTACAGTACTGACGTGCAATGAATGCAACACAAGCATGGTATGCTACTGGTCTGTACTGATTATTCGTATGCATTGTGTCATATGTACTTGGAAACACAGATTAAGGGGCCATTCACACGAAAAGTGTTTTTGTATTTAACAGCGTGAGATGTAGTGTAGTAGAATGAACAAAAGCAACGTACAGAGATACATTTTTTCGTGCCATGCAAGACACTGCAAAAGATGC
The DNA here is from genome assembly GCF_001515605.1 of Sinocyclocheilus anshuiensis. Taxonomy (NCBI): domain Eukaryota; kingdom Metazoa; phylum Chordata; class Actinopteri; order Cypriniformes; family Cyprinidae; genus Sinocyclocheilus; species Sinocyclocheilus anshuiensis. Next base: position 1,637,105 of record NW_015560618.1, on the reverse strand, counting down.
AATACACAGCGGTAAAATGTGTCTAGTGCTATGAAAAACAATGGAAAAGCAGCGCAGAGGAATGCAAAAAATAAATAAATAAAACTGTAGCTTGATGACTGTGCATGTAAAATAAGAAAGTGTTATTATCTTGTAATAAAACTGTAATGACAAAAACTGTCACCCTGTTTTAGACCACAGTAATGATACTAACTAACAGGGTCAAATCATGTATGGTTTGTTTTATATTTAGACACCATAGTGCCTGGAAGGCTTCTGACAGATGGACTGACTTGACACAGGGGACCCTGGATGTAGCCTTACACTTTTCCTCTTGTCATGAGGTGCTTGGCCCACTTGACCTCCATTGGAAATGTAACTAATGTAGTCTGCTAAGAAACCTGCTCGGAAACTAGGCCTATGAGTCAAACACCTAGAGTATGTCACACACACACACACACACACACACACACACACACACGCATGTTGTGTTTCCATGTTTTATGGGGACATTCCATAGGCGTAATGGTTTTTATACTGTACAAACTGTATGCGCTATTGCCCTACACCAACCCTACCCCTAAAGCTACCCCTCACAGGAAACTTTGTGCATTTTTACTTTCTCAAAAAAACTCATTCTGTGTGATTTATAAGCTTGTTTCCTCATGGGGACCTCAAAAATGTCCCCACAAGGTCAAAATTTACTAGTATTACTATCCTTGTGGGGACATTTGGTCCCCATAACGTGATAAATACCAGGTACACACACACACACACACACACACACACACACACACACACACACACACACACACACACTATCGATTGAGATCCTCACACTGAAAGCGATGAAGAATCGAGGTAGTCATGGCCAAGGTGAAGGAGTATCTGGCTCCACTGTAGTTAAGGATTATTGGGACATGACCGAGGTACATAATGAAGTCAGCTATGCATAATACCAAACAAAATCCTGCCGTGAGACTGTAATTTTGTAACAAAGAACAATCTTGTTTTTGCCAAGCAGCAATTTGTTTTGAATATGAAATTAATAATTCTCAAGCATTAAATTACAAGGAGAAAGAGAGACTAATTGCTTGTATGCATTTTTGTTAAATATGCAAACAACAAATTTTACAAATGTAAAAATATATTTATTTACATTTTCAGGGCTAGAAAATATGAAGGGGACAGTAACATATTCGTTAGAGTCCTTAACAAGAATGTAGTGTGAAGTCAACAAACCTCAAAGGTATCAATAGATTTTCCGAAACCACACCTAGGCTGAATATTGGCACGTTTCACCTCACTACTGTTTTCAAAAAACAACTGGCTTGGATTTAATTTCGAAATGCATTGTTACTTTGAAGCGACTTCGTTTTCTCACCTAGTATATAGTCCTTTGAACAGCTGTGATCATGCAAGCCAATTATCATGTGTGGCAATTACACTGAAGTGATGCTGCTATCATCACTGTCTGGGTGACTTAAAAGCCTTTAGGGTGAAATGTGTCACACCAGAGCAACAGGGGGCTTTCAGCAGTCCTAAACCATGTGTTACAAGCAGCACAAAGCACATCTGAAAATCTAACAACTATATGGGATTTTTAATACAGCAATGATAGTACACTGTCATTCACAAGTCTCTACATTTCCAATCAAATTAAAGAGATGATTGGATGTATAAAAGCACCTTAGTTTTAACAATTACTATTAGATTTGGATTAGTCTACGGTTTTACAGTTTGCTATATTAACAAAGGCATGGAGCATGTGGACAACATCATCGTCTGTATCAATACATGGACATGCCATAACACAAACACCTCACTGGTCTGTGTAAAGCTTCCACACATGGAATAAAACATTTCCCCAAAACTGACCTTCGGAAACTAGATTTATTCAGAATAATGGGAAACAATTGCAGTAATGATTCAGAAACGGACACATTGAGCCCTGGTAATGATTATATGAACCCTAAAATCAGACAGTCATCCAGTAAAGGCTACACCTAAACGGACGTAATCTCTTCTCTCTTTTCATTTATTCACTTTAAACGCCATAAAATATTGTACATTTGCAGCCGTTTGCATATTCATCTACATCCCTGCCCTACGAATAAAAGGCAAAATCGCACCAAGACTATTTAAGTTTTCGTCAAACGAGAAGTTTTCGAGCCAGTACAGCCTGCGCGGTCTGTAGATCACAAGCTTTAGTTAGGTACAGATTTGTGTTATTACACATTCTGTTGAATTCATAAAAGGAATAGCCAACCGATGACCGTATAACAGCAGCTTGGATACCGAGTAGCCCTGTAACAAAGAGCTTTTACACTTACCCTCTACAGCGAGAATAACGGGTACCCAAAGGCTGTATAATAACAGCGAATAATCCATTGTCATGAAGCTTGAGGTTGCAACATGAATAGCTTTTTGTCTATATGACACCTGGACAGAAAGTCTCGTTAAATCTCAGCATTCATGGACTGGAGGAGCGAATTCACGCCTTGAGAAATTTCAGACTGGGAAAAAATGCTCAGCTCCTCTTGCTGTGGTTGTCTTCACGTCTTTCATTCACAACTGTTCGCACTACGGAATCCACGGACGATCTCATTCGTGAGCGCGGTCTATCATGCTCTTCTACATGTGTGGCATCATCCTCATCCTCAGTGTGAAAGAAGCTTGTTGATTCTCTGTGACTGCACGGAGGAGTGTCAGTTGCGAGAAAGGATGGGGGGCGAAAGCTCTATTGGTCCCAAGGCAAAACCCTGCGGGATACCGCTGATAACTTACAGACCAAGTACTCCCCCACGTTCTTTTATTTATGCATTTCATTATTTGTTTTAGAGAAGTGTTAAATAGACGTGTAACTCTTTTATTGTATATGCCACTATAAGGCAAAACACAGCTCCAGAATCCCCATAAACCGAGATGTGGCGAATTGCTAATGTGTGGGCATTCTTTGATGCACAGCGCCACTCACTGTTTGTTTACTGCAGGAATTGGTGTACTGTAGTTAAAAAGGGAGTGACTTGGCAAATGGCCACCACTAGGATATTTGTGTAACAGTCACCCAACACCAATAATAAATCCAGCTTTCTGCTGATTAAATAATCGGCTTCATGTTGACAGGAAGGTTATGGGATACTGTAAACAATCTTCAAAGCTGTACATTAGTGATATCATGCACAGTGCTGACTATTACTTCAGAAATGTAATCTGGTACTTATTACACAACAGTTTTTTTTATTACATATAATCCAGTCTGGTTACCACTCACTTAATTGTGATCTACAGTAACTTATTTATTTAGCTTCACATGCACAATCTTATACTTATTTGAAAAGACAAACACAGATAGAGGAAAATATTCCTTAAACTACACTATCAGCACACAGTTTCTTTCATTATCTACATGTTTTCACGAAAGCCTAATCACTGATTTTGAAGTGTATTATAAATACCAATTAACACTCATCAAGTAACAATTAAATTAAATTAAACAACAGTAGGACTAGTAAAAAATAGTCTTTTGTGATGGTAATAACTAAGCCAATTTTAGACAACAAGGATTGCAACAATGTATAATTTACCATACAACAATGTATAATTGATCCTATATTCCATTTCAAGTAATCACAACCAACTTGGGACGTAGAGAAATCTCTCTCTATATAAAAAAAAAATAGGATGAATTTAGTATGTTTTGTTTAGATTTTGTCTTTGGTTAATTTGGTAACACTTTAGAATAGGGAACACTTATTCACTATTAACTATGACTTTTCCCTCAATAAATTCCTAATTTGCTGCTTATTAATAGTTAGTAAGGTAGTTGTTAAATTTAGGTATTGGGTAGGATTAGGGATGTAGAATAAGGTCATACAGAATAAGGCATTAATATGTGCTTAATTAGTACTAATAAATGGCTAATATTCTAGTAATATGCATGCTAATAAGCAACTAGTTAAGAAACCCTAAAATAAAGTGTTACCCATTTTTGTAATGATTAAATAATTGTATTGATTCATTTGAGCATTTAATTATGGAATTATCTATAAAAGTGTAAACTGAGAGTTCACACTTTTAAAAAACATGTTCTTATTCCCTTGTTGCTGCTAATAAAAGAAACTTCTTAAGAGATACTTTCAGAATGCATTCCAATTTCCCCCTTTTTCTTGCGAAATCCTTTGTTTGGTCTTAACACCTCAACTTGCTGAGGAGTGCTGTGATTACTTCAGTCTGAAGTAATCACAACCACAAAGAACATGATATAATCTCTGGGAAAATATATGATTCATACTCTGAAATAAAACTCGGCAGAAGAACTACAGCATTTTAACCTAATCATTGCATCATGGAATCTGGGAATTTAGGGGAGATCATTCAGAGATTTGCAGTAAACAGAACGCAACTCAGACTCTTGAGGGAAACAGCTTCGATCTTCGGGTAAGACAATCTTTGATGATGCAACTATTACCTGGTTCAGAGAATGCTCAAATCTCAGGGATTTGGTAACGTCTGATCATCTGATATAGTCGTGATTTCACCTGCAAATGCTGAAAGACATCGATCAAAATATAACGCAGTGTGCAACATAAATTCAGACCTTGTAATACACGCAAGACTTCAAATCCTCGGCCATCCTCACATCTGTTTCAAGCGGCGGATGTCAACAGGAGCTTGTTTTTTAATGTTTGGACAGTTAGCCACTGGCAGAGGTTGGCTGGGGAACAGAAGACAGGAAGAAGAGAGAAAGATGAAGGAGAACAGAGGGAGGGTGCCGGAGGGCCAGGCGCCGAGTCAATACAGTAAGCTGACAGAGGTGGATAAAGCACTCTCCCTGTGTGGCTCGCTTTCAAGACACTGCTGAAATATAGAGCCACTTGGGCTGCACGGGTGCAATAGACTGGCATGGTGATGAAAACAGCTTTCAGTTTGTCACTGAGCCTGCGAATCACAGGAATATCGAGCTTTCTCAGAAACCAGGAGTAGAGCTGGTAAATACAGTCGCAAAGGCCACTCTTCTCTTCGGCTCTGAAGTTGGCAAACTATGAGCAGATAATGGCTATTTATTCAGTCGTTTAAGTATTTGATAATTACAGAAGCAACATACCGTAGCTGCGACCTACTTCCTCTCCATTCAAAACACCTCATCGCACACTTTGTTTTCCTTTCTTTGTGAAGATCATCAAGGCCTCACTGACCCCAATTATGATTTAAGGGCTAGGCAATGACAAGAACGAAACACTGACTTGAAACACATCATGGGTGCAGTAAATGTTTAGAGAGATTTTAGAATGCCCTGACCTCATTCCTCAAGAATGTTTTCCATTAATAAGTTCATTTATTGAAATGCTCTACTTTTTGAGCTTAAACAGTTTAATTGCTTCTAATTATTTTTATGTATTTTTTAAGGAGGCACAAATACTAAGTGCACCTTTAAAAATATGAAATCAAGCTCATACATTCAGGGCGATATATATATATTTGTGCTTTTCTGCTATTTTAATATTTTAAAAAGGTGCACAGGTGTTTAAAATAATGTCCACTCACATTAGATGATTCCAGTTATATCAGTAGACCAATAAAAGTTGTTTTATTGCCTCCTGCTGTCCGCCATGTTGAGATCACATGACCAACATCCAAACCACTAGGTGTCAGTATAAGTCCAAGACCATCATTGCAACAATAAACAGACAAAAGGTTAAAAAATAGTATTTTTTTTCACACACACATCTATCGTTTCACTTCAGAACACTTAAAATGTCAGTACTATGAAAAACGAACTTCGCGATTGTTAAAAATGTGTGTAGTATGAATGAAATCCAACATATGGCAAAACGTAAGTATTTTAGTAAATTGGCAGCTAATTCGTATGATCCATTCGTACCTTTCCATATGTATGTTTTTGAACAATCCCATTTGTACATTATTTTATGATCTGTTTATGTCCCACTGATGGTTAGGTTTTGGGTTGGGCTTAGGGGCAAAGCTTAAGGATTATTTTTTTCCCCCAAAAAGGTATGTTTTTATACAAAACTCTTAATATAGTTTGTTTACTCATGAGATGGGTTTGAATCCGCTTATTATCATTGTCATGTGACTTACGGCATCAGTTGTGTTGCTTCACTGCCCTTCACAACTCACGCCTCATGAGATGGTAAATTGTCCATCAGATGTACACGCCAAAATCTCATCTGGGTACTTTTCGCCTGCTGTTATATGAAATCCATAAATTCAGACATACTATACATTTTACATATGTTTCACCTACTATATAGTAAAGGCTGTGTTCCATTCATGGGACTTGCAATTTTTGCAAAGCAGTATTACTAAATTCATTAAATATGCAAATTTGCATGACTGTATACATTATATTAGTCACTGAGTAGGTTTCAAGTCTTTTACATTCATTAAACAAATATTCAGTCACACTTTTCTGCGGTTTGGAGCAGCCTCTGTCATCTGTGCTTAGATGACTGTCATGAGAGCCGCACACCAGTAAACAATTGTCAGGTTTCAAGGCAGGGGTGGTGATTTTGGATTAGTTTTGGTCCTCTCCTGCCGAATGAGATTTGATGGATATCTTATATCGGCACCATGAGACACGTCATACAAATGAGTCCAAGGAAGATTATGTGAATCTCTTTATCGCCCAGTTTTCTACCTTAGGAACGGATACCTTAACTAGACAACAAAAATGAAGCGAAAACATTTCCATTTGGATTTTTTTTTTCAGCTATACTTTTTCATTGGGAGACAATCTCAATAAGGAATATTGATGATTCAGCACATTTTTTTGTTTGCTGTTTTTGCTTCATGGTTTACCGCCATTATTCATTTGCTGCCCGTTTTTAATCTCCAGTGGGCTGACTCAGAATTCATTTTCCATTTGGAGAGTGTTCCCCCTGTCTGCACTTGTCCGTAGCATTGATTAAGTAGGTCCTTGTGGAGAGGAAATTATAAAAAAACACTTTTTTACACTGTATTTTCACTAATCTACCCTGTGCGGGAATTTGAATGAAGTTTCGCTTAGTTCAAGTGGGATTACGGTTTGAGTTTTGTGATCCCTGTGGCTTCTCACAGCAGTCTTCACATTTAAATTAAATTTGCAGGAATTTTTGGTGAATAATCAGGGTTTGTCTAAAACTCTGACTGAAAATAAAACATCTGGAAATACATTACCATTCAAAAGTTTGGGGACAGTATAAGACATGTTCATAAAAAGTCAGCAAGGCTGCATTTATTGGTTTATAAAAAAACAGTAATTTTGTGAAAATATCATTACAATTGAAAATGTTTGTCTTATATTTTAATAGATTTAAAAAAGTAATTTATTCCTGTGATGGAAAGCTGAATGTTCAGCATCATTACTCCAGTCTTCAGTGTCACATGATTCCTCAGAAGTCATTCAGGATAATTCGGTGCTCAAGAAGCATTTCTTACATTAATTTGGAAAACAGTTTTGCTACTTAATATTTCTGTGGAAACTTTAATAATTTTGTTTATGAATAGAAAGTTCAAAAGAACAGCATTTATTTAAAATATATTTTTGTATCAATGTAATAGTCATTTCTGATACGTTTAATGCATCCTTAATGAATAATAGTATTTATTTCTTTAAAAAAACTCTTCCTGACCCCAAACTTTTGAATGGTAGAGACACTGCAAAATAAATCATAGTGAATGTACTAGGCCAATTACTAAAATGGAAGCAATTGAATCTGCACTGACATTTAAAAGCAGTTTCATGATTATTGAGATGATTGAATTTCACGTGGCACAAAACCAATTGCTTAATTTTTGATAGATTTGATTTGTTGTTCCAGCTGAGTAAAAAGTTTCTCTGTACATTGTCCAATAACAACATTATAAATTAACCAACCAATATCTTTCTGAACTAATAATTGTCCCTAAGACTGATTAGTTTTTTCTGTTGTTTAGCTATAAACAGTAAGTACTGAGACAGCCTTGGAGCATTTTCCTAATGCAGTGTTCAAAGATTTCCTTTTTCCATTCTTCATGGGTTCACAGCTGCCTTTTTTAAATTTTAATATCACCCAAAAAACTATTTTTATGGAAGATTTCATTATAACCAAATCCCCAAGCACCAGTAACTGGCACAGGCCCTTCTCTTTTCAATTTTTTTTAAACATACAGTCGGTTTATTAAACTAAATCCCAGTACTGAACAGGTGCAACTCAATAACTAAGGTGCAATTCAGTGCCATTGATCAATTTTCCTGTCTTCTGTGTTCCCATTTGCTATTTATTCAGTGTGAGACTGCATTGTTTTGAGACATTTTCACCGAATTGGCAACAGCTGGTATAAATACTAAATTATCCAAATCCGTGTCTCCTTCTATCCTTGAACCTATTTTAACGTTGCCTCTGCGAGCCTTCCTCAAAGGCACCATCGTAGTTTTCAATCAATTAAAGCTGTAGATCAAACACTAAGCAGGGTCTGGCATTGCTTGACTGTGTGTCTTTTTGGAGTGGGCTCAGATAACAGTGTGAATGAAAACCAGCTTACCGGGGGGGCTGGGTAGGGAATATTTACCGAGGTTGTTCTATATGACTGCCACACACTCACAAACTATCCAGGGAAATAAAAACTGGCTTCACCATAACACAGACTCCAGCAGAAGCACAAGCTGACATACGATATTTGGACCCTCGCATACAAAAACAAACCATATAATGGTCTTCATGACTTCCATGTGCATATTTGAAACTCTAGTCCCCTCGACAAAGGGGTGGGCTCCTTCAATTTGCCTGTAATTGTTTACGTGTAAATTGTTTACAGAGTTGTTTCCCATAAAGACAGACTGACATCCATTTTGAGCCTGCCAGTGAACCCACATCTGGGTAAAACTTCAGAAAAGCACTGAAATCTGATCTTCTTTCAAAGGTAGAGGCGAAAGGTTCCCTCTGCCCGCTCTGAGTCCTGTCAGTTTCAACGTCGATTCCCCTTTGCACGTAATACCTGTAGTAGAGTCATTAGATGCTAATTTAAGCTTGAGTAAATATTACTAGGTCAGTGCGTTCCCTTGGGCCAACAGTTTGCATTAATGAATTATATGTCACCCACTTGGCTGTATGGACACATCTCGTTCCATTAAGCCCGATATTAATCCGTAGAATGGCTACAACCCAAATGGAAGCCCTTGTATGTGGTGCCAGAGGCCGATTCAATGGCGGTGCCAGGGCTCAGAGACAAGTACAATAAATAAAGCCTTGTAAGTGCATCGTAAAAATCACTTATCCTCATTTTGCGGTGGGCCAAGCTATGCTAGACGGCAATCAACAAACATTTGGTCAGCAGGAAATTGCTCAAATCTGTATGTAATATTCAGATTAAAGCAAGAATTCCTCCCACATGTTGCTCTCTGATAAGGGTTGTTGTCTTTCCGAGAAGGACGCACAATGTGCCTTGCAATTCAATCTGTTCAGAATTAGAAGACCACATGGGAGAGAAAAATAATAAATTTGATCTTTTTTTAATATCTTAATAGGTTCTCCTAGATGACAAAGAGATTAATTGGAAAGCAAATGGATACTTCTGAGAAGGATTTTCTTCGGAGAAAAAGCAGCTAGTATTATCACGTGACTCTAAAATAGGCTTTTAGAAGAGATCCCAACACTGCAAACTTTGATATAAGATCTATACAAGATATACATTTATACTCCTATTGTTTGTTAGCGATTGTCTCGTGTGCTTATCTATTTATTACTTGTAAAAATCGTTTTCAAGTTAACATCTAAATGAAACTAAAATGAGAGCTCTTCTCCTGAGCTATGAAAGAGCAACTGTGGAGAAAGACTTAGGGCTCATAAAACCTAAAAACATAATAGCGTTTAGTTATAATGCATCTGGTTACTGGTCACACCGTGTTCATGTTACATAGTTTTTCTTTTATAAGAGAAATGCAAAACTTTGACTGCTTTTGGAATTTCAGTGGTAATCAGGTTTCCAACCCTATGCTTGGTGTGCTTTATACAGTGTATGATACGGCAACAATCAATAAATTTTTATGATAACCAATCAGGAACAAATCAAAACTTTAGACTTAACAAGTGAGAACAAATGCACCAGATAAACAGCTGAATGTTGTTGATAGGCCAGGAGGGTCTTCAGTAGGGTCTGTTTGATCTTTAACTAATTTCTGATTAGTCTGACTAGTCTCCACTTATATATTAGCCTATTATTGGTCTAAGCCGAGGTGTTGCTCACAAATTATAATTATTATGACGTAGTTTGGCCATATTAAAATACACTAGGAAGTTTGATAAAATCTTGTGCAAGGTAGACATCTAGTGGTCTTCCATCAGCGTGAAGTAAAATGAAGTAAATCAAATGAATACACTTTAAACTATCGAAAAGTATATTATTTTAAAAATAAGTATTGCATACGGAGGAAAAGTCGCAGTACACACATAAAGTAGCCTACTAAATATTTTGTATGCATATAGGCTATATTTGCATTATATAAATGCATTCTGGAGTTGAATCGCATTTAGGTTCCTAATAAAAGAAACGTACAGCAGCAGTTGTAATACTTAACTACCTCCACAATACTTTCAACGTGAATGTGACACGAGTTGCCTTCACTTACAGGGTTTTAGGGAAACTGCTCCCTGCAGCTCTCGCAGAACAAACAGCACATTCATAGGCAGCAGTCAGTCAGTCAGCAGTATAATATCTCTGGAGAATTTACTTCTCTTTCTCTCTGAATGTCACATTTGTTCAAACGCGCCTCATACAATGAGGATTATAATCTGGATCATCGCGAGCACTTTCCTGTTCAACGTCATTTTTACGCAACGACATCGAAGGTAAGTTCCTAAATAAATATTTAGAACCCTGTATCATGCTCCATAAAGCATTTACATCTCTGACGTTATAGTTTTTACCAATGAAGAATACAATGAATCCGGTTTGTTGTAACATTATACATAGTTCCTGTAGCCTGTTATATTGTTTGCTAATTTATTACAACAGCAAATCAAAGCATATTAAGTAGGATGTTGTTCATTAATATTAACTAGCACTAATGGTGCGCATATACCAGCACTGAAGTCCTTGTGAAGTCCTGATGAGTTCCAAAGTAAACTATGTGCTTTCCCATATGTCCCCGTTGTAGACCAGTTTTTACATGTGGCGGGAACTTTACTGGAGACACAGGACTGATTGGAAGTCAGGGGTATCCCGGTGTCTACCCACCCAACAACAAATGTGTGTGGAGAATTACTGTAAGGACAGATGTGTGGGAGATATCAGTCTTTAAATGGCCCTTCTGTCAAAGAAGATGTTTCCCACCATGAATCTTTTTCCTTATCTCTCTCTCAAATAAATAAGTGTAATTATTAGCTGTTGCAATACAAGTGTTTTTAAAAAAAATGTTTTATCACATAGCTCTTTAGTTGGTGTGTTTCTAGGCAGTTGTGGAGTGGTCTGGGTGGTTGCTTACTGCCCCAAGCCTCTGTTTTGGTCCATATTCTGGGCTTCTTCAATGTAATTCTATAGAATTTTTGGCTGTTTTATTATTTACCAGGCAAAAATTTAATTATTTTTGCTTATAAAAGTAACAGCACACTTCAACAAGCCACACGATTTGAAGTATCATTCATGTCCATAGCACAAATGTATTGGATGAGTTAGCCTACTCACTAGCACTACTAATGAATTATATTTTTTATTTATTTATTATTATTATTATTATTATTATTATTATTTAATTAGCTGTGACTTAATAAGATTTTTGGAGACTAATGTCAAATTTACTGAAAAAAAACTTCTGAAGTGGCCTTTAGGTATCTTTACACAGACTGTTCAGAGGTGGCATAAATACATTTATACAGCAATGATAACCATATACTTTAATATTAGGGGCTAAGGTGGGTCAGAGCTGGCATTATTTAGTCAGGCTTTAATGTGGCATTACGTCTTTTGAGCAACTTTAAGTCATCTTTACAGAGCAGAGTTAAGGCTACCCTGTGACTTCTCAAAATTCTATGTAAAGACATAATGCCGCATAAAAGCCTGCTCTGACCTGCCTCATCCCCTAGTATCAGTTGTATTTGTAATTAATTTATGCCACCTCTGAGCAGCATTGAACAGTCTGTGTAAAGACACCTAAATGCCACTTCAGAAGCGCTTCTGTGCCACTTTTGCAGTTTAAATTCAAATATAGAAAGCTGTGTAAAGATGTGGGTAGATATTGGTATTAAAAAAGTAATTCTTTATTCTTCTCAATCTGATCTCACAATAACATGTAACTGTTTTACGTTTTTATGCCATTTGTTATGAGACTCTGTGTTGACTCTTTTCAATGAACCATCTTCAGGTTCCTCAAGGGAGGGTTGTCTCCCTCTTGTTCAGAGCTCTGGATCTTGAGAGTGATAGTCTTTGCAGATATGACTTTGTTGATGTATACGATGGCCACATCAATGGGCAGCGTCTCGGCCGCTTCTGTGGTACCGCCAAACCCGGAGCGCTGGTCACCAATGGAAACAAGATGCAAGTGGTCATGGTGTCAGATGCCAACACAGCTGGGAGTGGTTTCCTTGCTGTATACTCAGCGATTCACCCAAATGAAAGAGGTAACAAGACTACCAACTCATTACCATCCAAATATAGAAAGTGGCCCTTCCCTGTTATTTAAATTCAGCTTGACTGTGCTTTATTTTGCTCATCAGGTCATTTGAATCCTCTGAAAATAGAGTCTGTTTAGTGCACTGTAAATGCACAGTTAAATTTCTGGAAATTATTTTAAAATACAGCACTACAGACTACAAATGTCCCAAAATCTGCAGGGGTAATTAAATGTAACAAATCATGTCAAAATGTATCCTCTTTTATTGAAACATTAAACAACATTTTATCAAACTTTGATAATTGCCTTAAAGTTTTAAACATCTGAGAAGTTGAAAGAAGTACAAATCACCTGTAAATTTCAGCGAGTCAAGAACAAAATAATTTGTTTTAGCTGTTATGTATTAGGTACATTATCGTCTCTGACAGACAGCTTGTTGAAGCCGCTTAGACCCTCATTTTCTTCTTCTTCTTCTCTGTAAGCGATGAAGTAGTCAATATATCTGGTAGTGTACTCACTGGACCTCTGCTTCTCGTAAACACTACCTTGTATTGTGCACGTTATTTTTTGACAGACATCGATGACGTGATATTCAAATGATGTGGATTTGAAAACAGAGTGATCATAGGGTAATAATTAGGCTATTTATTTCTTAGCTGGCGAGTATTCAGTTAAGTGATTGATAGGGATGCGCCGATCCGATATTCGTATCGGGTATCGGCTCCGATA
>NW_015560618.1:1609819-1623766 GCF_001515605.1 Sinocyclocheilus anshuiensis | reverse complement strand
AAATAACAACTTTATTCAACAATTCGTCTCCTCTGTGTCTCTCCGCATCACCGTAGTGCCATTTTAGAGAATATCCGCTGAATCAAGCAAGCAGCGTACGCTCTTCTGTGTCAGCCGCGCTGCACGAATGTGCTGTTTTCGTTCAAATCAAAGCGTAAATACATGTAGAAAATGTATCCCTTTAATGTGAGCTACATATGAATATTTAAGTTAATGGATTTTATAATACAAATAGCAATGTGTAACATTTTACCATATTTAGTGCAACACATTTATTTGTTCCCCACAAAATATTGTTTTTTCACTAAATGTTTGGATTTCTAAAATTATTGTGCACTGATTTTTCCAGAATAACATTTGCTGCCGAATTATCCTCTAACCTAGTTTATGATATATTTTTGTCATAGATTATGAATATGCATATATTTTTCATATTTATTGTTTATTGTTTGTATTTAGTAGATTGTGAAAGAATGATTATCAGTTCCACACACAGAGATATATAAATGCTACATTTATTTAAATGGAAAAAAAAAAAACTTCACTGGTAACCGATACCGATCGGTATCGGCCAATACTGAACCCTAGGTATCGGAATCGGTATCGGAGGTGAAAAAGGTGGATCGGAGCATCCCTAGTGATTGATGCCCACGAGTGTGTTATGTCAATGTTTTTACTCATAATATTCCAACCGTTTTTGACGGACATGATAACGTGCGCATGGGGTAAAATGCTTGAATTTTGAAACACGCTGGAGACATAGTTCATTATACTTAATTTATGGAATGACGCTTATTTTGTGGTTAAATAAATTACGTTACTCAGAGACTGACATGTTTGGCTGGTCAGAAATGTTATGTTCAGTTGTCGCAAATTTGTTGAATTTATTACCAGGGAAAAAAATGATTTTGATGCACAAACTTATATTTTTTTATTTTCTCTTATAACAAAACATTTTATTTAAGCGGATGAAAATGCAGATCCTGTTGTTAATAATAGTGGAAAATAATTTTTCTAAACTGTTGATAAAACCGCCTTAGCAGATTTTGACTCACATCTGTATTACATGTCATCCGACTAATGGTGACTAATGGTGGCAGGTGACCGGTATTGTGGGGGTCTTTTAGACAAACCCTCCGGGACGATAAAGACCCCTAACTGGCCAGATAAAGACTACCCAGCAGGAGTAACGTGTTCCTGGCATATTGTTGCTCCTCAAGACCAGGTAATAATTAATAATTTCTATGCTTTTCAGATCATGTTACAAGTCATGCATCACTGACAGCAGCATGACAGGATGAGTATGAATAGATATCTTATTTCAATTGCAAAGTATCTCCTCCCTCTCAGATCATTGAGCTGAAGTTTGAGAAGTTTGACGTGGAGAGAGACAGCTACTGCCGCTATGACCATGTGGCTGTGTTTAATGGTGGAGAAATGAACGAGTCACGGAAGATCGGCAAGTTTTGTGGAGACAGCCCACCCATGTGAGACCCTCAGTACCATCACATAATATGCACCAATACACAATTTACCTCCAGTATTTAGACTGATATGGATTTTTCAATGGTTGATGCAACATTATTGCATTTTGCCTCACTATTTAATACAGAATGTTATTTGAGTGTGTAACAGGTCTACATTACTGGTCGGCAGCTTCGAATGTTTTTGGAAGATGTCTGTTATGCCCAGCAATGCTGCATTTATTTGATTTATTTAGGACAAAAATGTCAATATTATTAGAATGACTGTTTTCTATTTAAATACATTTACAGTGTAAATTATTATTTTGATGGTAAGGCTGAATTTACAGCATCATTACTCCAGTCTTCAGTGTCAAACGATCCTTCAGAAATCATTGTAATATGCTGATTTGCTGCTCAAGAAACATTAATTATTATTATAAATGTTGAACACAGTTGTGTTGCTGAATATTTTTGTGAAAATTGTAATGTACTACCATTCAAAAGTCTGGGGTCAGTTAGAAAAAAGAAAGAAAGAACTTATTACTTTTATTCAGGAAGAACACATAAAATTGAATCAGTTAAATTGATTTAATTACATAAAATTAAACTGACAGTAAAAAACTTTTTAAAATGTTACAAAAGATTTTCCTTTCAAATAAGTGCTATTAATGGAACTTTCTGTTCATCAAAGAATCCTTAAAAAATGATGGTTACAAAAAAATAATATTAAGCAGCAAAACCTGATAATAAATGATAATAAAAACCATTATTAATAATTAAGCACCAATAATAATTGATAATAACTGGGTACCAAATCAGCATATTAGAATGATTTCTAAAGGATCATGTGACACTAATGAAATTCAAAATTCAGTTTTGCATCACAGGAATAGATTACATTTTACACTACATTAAAATAGAAAACAGTTATTTTGAATTGTAAAAATATTTCACAATATTTCTGTTTTCACTATATTTTTATTTAATTTTTTTAAATGTATTTTTGATTAAATAAATGCAACCTTAGTGACCAAACAAATAAAAATTCTGCCAAAATTTTGAACGGTACCATACATTTAATCAGTCAATGCAATGTCTTCTTTCCGGTACACCTACTAAGCTTTTTATGATTAATAAAGTGTGTCCACATGGTCGATAAAGTTTTATTTTTCAGAGATACTTTGAAGGATATATGGTCATTTCAAACATTATTTATTTATTTTGTCTCGTAGGCCAATTTATTCTGATGGCAATCATCTCTTCATCGTGTTCCTGTCAGACCTGAGTCTAAGTGCGGATGGATTCATCGGCCATTACCGCTTTAAATCACGGAGTCTCAGCACAGCCAGTGCCCCTCTCACCCCCATGAGCACTATCCCACCCACCACTCCGCCCGCAGGTCAGTCCACAGCCCACTTTCCAGAAGGTTTCATTTCAAAATGCAAGGAGCGGCACGGTGTAAAACTGCTGTACATTATGGGAATAAACGTGTGTAGGTAATGACATTGGAATGTATTGAAGATTTATTATGTTTGGTTCATATGGAACGCATTAGTTCGGTCACATAGAAGACTAATGTGCTTCTATTTTGTAACTAAAGTGGTTTAACAGAAATAAATGTATGTGACTTTTGCTGTGTTTTATACTCCATTTTAGTGTATAAGGACATACTGTAGCTGGGCATTATTAAAGCCAATCTTTCCACTCTCTTTTCCAAAAAGCCCTTACATATTCAGAAGGTCTTTGCAAGCAGAAATGCAAAAGGACTGGAACAATTGAAAGCCATTACTGCTCGAGCAACTTTGGTAAGTGGCCGTTGTTTGGTTGAAATGTGTTTTTGCTTTCTGCAAACCCAAATAACAGCAGGAATTCTGGGAATTTCTTTGATATTCCACCTTCAGGCACTTTTTCACACATTCAGGGCTTTTACAAAGGCATTAAACAAATGAGTCTTGTTTAGCTATGATGTATCCTTTTCTTAAAAAAAAAATCTGTACTACTCTTTATCAAAATTATATTTGAGGAAAAATACTCTACCGTTAAAATGTTTTTGAAAGAAGACTCGCGACTTACACTCGCCAGGACTGCATGTATTTAATATAAATACAAAAACATAGTGAACAAGTCTTTTTGAACATATTTAAAAATGTAATGTATTCATGTGATGCAAATCTATATTTCAGCAGCCATTACTCCAGTTTTCAGTGTCACACAATCCTTCGAAAATCACTTTAATAGACGGATTTGGTGCGAAAGAATCATTTCTTATTATTATCAATGTTGAAATCACTTTTTGCTGCGTAATATTTTTGTGGAAACCGTGATACACCATTCAAAAGTTTGAGGCAAGTATGATTTTAACAAGAAAAAAATGTATACTTTTATTTATAAGGATGCTTTAAATTGATCAAAAGTAACAATAACGACTTTTATGGTACAAAAGATTTTTAATTTCATAAATGCTGTTCTTTGAATTCTCAAAAAATGTTTCCTTGGGTTTTTACAAACATATCAAGCCGACAAATGTAACACTGATAATATTAAAAACCGTTACTGACTGATTACCAATAATAACTGAGCACCAGATCAGCATATGTAAGACTGAAGACTGGAGCAATGATGCTGAAAATTACGCTTCTGCATCACAGGAATAAATGACTTTTTAAAATATATTAAAACTGAAAAGTTGTTTTAAATTGTAATAATATTTCACAATTTTTTAATTAAAAAAAATGCAGCCTTGGTGAGCATAAAAAATATCAAAAACCAAAGAAATTGCAATTATCCTAAATGTTTGTCCGGTAGTGTATTGGTGTCACTTTATAATAACTTGATATAATAAAATAATTTGTCATTTACAAGCAGGTTGCTTAAAATAACAATAGTTGATACATTCAAAAATGAATACATATGAAAATAAAATATTTTAAAGTTTCAAGAGATATAACACCTTATGGTGATGTAAACCCAATTCTATTCACAGAAATAATGCATTATGCTGGTTTTAAAAGTTAACTAAACCTCTCGGTCTTTAGTAATGCTTATAGATGGAAAATGTGTTCAGGCCGATACTGAGACTCAGCTCTTTTTTTTAATTGCAGTGGCAGTAAAGCTGCTGAGCACAGTAAAAATGGCAGCACGCATAGCAGAACTATACGTTCTTTATACATTACCATGCACACACGTTTTATGTAATTGTTCAAAGACGAAAGCATGATTCGGTGAATATACAGTCTTTTTTCCCCCACAGTGATTACCGCCACCCTTATCTCAGCAGCCATGAGGGACCACAGCGTCCTCGCCACCTTCTCCATCCTGCACCTTTATAAGGAAGGAAGTTTAGCCATCCAACAGGCTGGGAAGACCATGAGCACCAAAGTCAGGGTCCTCTGTAAAAAATGCCCTCTGGTCAGAAGAGGCGAGTATCTTTACACTGACATTGATCTACAGAACTTCCAACCTTAATCATTTGGAATGAAACCATCACAGCCTAAACTAACACTTTTAGGGCTGCACGATATATCGTTTCAGCATCGATATCGCGATACTGATCGTTATATTTATACTGATTGTTTTCTTTGCTCACACACAGACACGGTGTCTACACCGGACGCGACAGCTGTACAGAGATACCCATTTTAAATACATTTAGTAGCAGAGCTACTGCACGCGATTTTCAGTGCTGGAAATCCATTTATCCTTTGTTGAAACTTCCGCGTTGTCGTGGAGAGCGCAGGTCACGGTCACTTAGCAAGGGCAGATGCCACGAAAGCGCAAGCTCCCGAGCGCTTTGGAAAGAAAGAGAAAGCGGCGCGACATGTGAACGGCCCCAAAGTCTGTCTACAGACAAAGCAACGCGACAAAGCAACCGTTGCATATCATTTGAACTTTGTGTCAGTACGTCATAAAGACAGTTTGTGTCATTTGTGTCAGTTTACTGTCGAGGATTTGTCGCGCCGCGCCGCATCCAGTGTAGAAAGACAGCATCACTGATTATAATGGATTCTATTGTATTTTGTCGCGTAGCACCGCGCCGCTCACGTCCGGTGTAGAGCCACGCAGATGCACGTGAACACTGAATTCTGTTCACTTCTGCGTCTATTTGTGCCTGAAATACTGTGCTCTGCAAGTATCCTTGTAAACACAGTTGCTTATGGCTTAGGTGAAAGGAAACAATTGAGAAAAAAAAATGGATGTGTAACAGTATATTGGTTCACAGCAGTTTAATGTTCTTGTTGCTTTCTCTGTTCATGAACGTTAAACAACAAAACACAAAGAAAAATCACTTTTGTAGCTTTAACAGATTTGTTAGATTTAAATTATAGTGAAAACCGTGCAGTGTTATTTTACATTTGATTATTCAATTTCTGTACCTATTGTTAGACTTACCTGAAAAATATAAAGCACTGCTTATTTCATTTGTATCTTTGTTCTGTTATTTATCTATGCTTGTTATTTGTTTATTTCCTATGCTGATTTACTCGCCTACAAAATCACCCCAATCATTGATAATTTTTTTCTCCAAATATAAAGCTATTGAAGTCATCTGATTTTTTTTCCATATCGCAATATATATCGCAATGTGAGTTTTTTCCAATATCGTGCAGCCCTACTTGGCGAGTCCAGCAGATGTTTATAGTTGATTGAGGTGGATTTTGGAAGGTGATAGTTTGCAAATTTCGAGCTCCCCCAAAGTCCTTTGGCTCCATTTGTGGCGTTGAGATATTTCAGGCAGGATATGCCATTTCAGCACCACGGTGTGTAACTTAAGCTCGCTCAGGAGAGATTCTCAGTTGGTTTCAGCTAGAATAATAATTCTCTTCAACCACATGGATGGTATGTGACTTTATTGTGCCACTTTACCTCAGCTCACTTAGTGTTGAAATATTAAGCCACTGCTCGGAAACTCTGCAAAGCAACTGTTTTGTTTTGAGGGAAATTTCTAGAAATGTGCCATAGAGGAATGTGTGTTGAAATATGCAGGAACAGTTTTTGGCACTTCAGAGGAACAGTTTAACATTAATCATTTGTAGTGGAACTTTTGTTGAGGTGAAAAGCAAGGGATTAAACAAAATATTATATGCTTTGCCTCACATTATACGAAGGCAATAGCACATGAGCAAAGGTGTGTTATGACCTTATATATATACACGGCTGTGTTCTTCTATTATAAAACAGTGAAATGGACAAATAATTGTACTTAAAGAACAGACAATTTCTTGACTTTTAATGTCAAAATGACTTTAAAATACATTTGAAATCATTAAGTTTAATTAACTTTGTCATGCTTTAAAGATGTAAACTTATTCTGATGCGTTTATGAACATAGTAAAGCACAATTGTAATTTTAACTGTAATTTGTTATTTTATATAATATTTAATGGTAATATATTTTAAATGTACTAAATTGCAACTTCATCATTACTATTACATATTGCAAATACATTTAATTACATAACATACAAGTTTCAATAGGAATGACATTAGGCCCTGTCCACACGAACGCGGTTATTTTTAAAACCGCAGCTTTTTCTACGCGGTTTGGCCGTTCGTCCACACGCAAATGCAGCACCAGGTCACTGAAACCGAACATTTTTGAAAACGCCTGCCAGGGTGAAGATTTAAAAAAACTCCGGTTGCAGTGTTATCGTGTAGACAGCGAAACCGGAGTTTTTGGCTTGTGACATCGGAGCATGCACTGTTATCTCCGCCTACTGGAGACTTTTTCAGGCTTCTGATTGGCCAACATGGCTTTACGGTTGAGATTATATCGCCACCTGTTGGCTTGGCATGCTCTTGACAGTGCTTCATAGCATGCGTTTGCGTTTTCATGTGGACGGAGATTTTTTTAAAAACGGAAGAAGGAAAAACTCTGTTTATAAAAATACCCGTGTATGTGTGTACATGGCCTAAGATATATTTTAGTTTACCATAAATGCTTGTCAGTACATTCGACAGTACACTTACCATATTTCATAACCATATTAACCATATATCTAACCATATTTTCATATAAATCTTATTATTATTATTTTTTTTTAAAGTACTTTTTCACAAGGGTGGGCTGTTTCTAACATGTTATTAGAGTAACAGAAATGCAGCACGATTGTGATACAGGTTTTATACAATAGTTCAATAAACAAGAAGTTCTGTCATCATTTTTCACCCTCAGGTTATTCTAAACCTGTATGAAAGTCTTTCTTTTGCTGAACACAAAAGAAGAGTTGTTTTGGTTACCAACATTCTTCAAAATATCTTCTATGTTCAACAGAAGAAAGAAACTCGTACAGGTTTGGTACAGCTTTTTTTTTTTTTTTTTTACCAGAAGTTGACAGAAGTTACATTTTTGGGTGAATATTTCAGTTTAATATTAAGCAATGTACAGTTAAGACAACATTAACCTTTTTTTTTTTTAATATAGTTCCAAACAAAGTCAAAGCAGAACCGCTGAAACATCGAGCAACATATGAAACTGGAATTTAATTAATTCACTCATTTGTTTGGTTTCAGGACTTAACTACATTGTCATGGGACAGACAGATGAACAGGGACAAGGTATTGTGTCTCCTCGTAACTTTGTGATGGCCTTCAAAACCAAGAAGCAACGGGATCTGGGAGTGCTGAAGAATATACGATGCTAATGTGCACAGGTCACCTCCATGACTGATCATTTCTATGACTTCTATGATTCACTTGATGTTCATGCTTTAGATAACATTCATACTTGAAGGACTCTTTCAGTATTTAAGAGTGGTCTAATTTGTTTCATATTTCTGAAGCACATTTACTTCAATATAGAACATTTAAAAAATCTTTAGTTTGTATGTTGAGGTTAATTTATTGTGTTTTACTGTAAATATCTTTAACCACATTAATCAATGATTCCCTCACATTTCGTTCAACTGAAGAGCTGAACTGTTGCAGGGCTTTCTAGAAAGCCTGTATATAAATTAAAGCACTCGCTACAACGCAAACTCTGTCATTTGCAGTAGCTTCGGGGTGGTGACATTTACGTTCCAGGAGATCTGGACATGCTAGCCTTTGAATCTGACATTTATCTAATCTATAGTGTTGTAATGAGTGAACGAAGATTGAAGATGACAAAACAAAATGTTGTCAAAACGAAGTGCACTGTAAAATTGGTATTATGTCAGCTGAGGTTACTACAAAAAGTTCCTGTTATTTGAACTCTGAAACCATTAAAAAAAAGAAGAAGAAAGCTTCTGTTGTAATTTAGGGAAACATTTGTATAAAAGAGTATAGCAGTTTTTCCCCCATAATATTTTTGATTTATAACTGGATTATTCAAATGATGGCAAGGAAAATAGGATGGAAATAAAAGCTACATGTAACAATTGCTTATTGAGTATTTGAGGGGATCAGCTTAATTCTGATGAAATGAAATGTTGATATTATCAAGTGAAATAATACCATCAAATCTATTGCTATTGCTTCTTATATATATATAAGGTAATTAATATGATTTACATTTTAAATATATATATATATATATATATATATGACAAACATGCAATTTTTTTACAATGCAATAGCTTTGAGATGTAAAGATATAAAGATGGCGGATCGTTTTCTACTTTGGCATTTAAATTGGCATATTAGTGTTGGAACTGGGCAGCAAACTCATTTAAATACTGAGATCTGCTAGTGGTTCTCTACAGTAATATAATGCAGTAGAGAGAATGAGGCACATTGTTAAGTGAATCCACTGTGCCTAGAGGGGGCTTCCAGTATTCTCCTGGGTGAAATCGAGCGTAGCTCTACGTGATGGTACAGTTGTCAAAGGGGAACACTCAGCTCAGCTGAAATTATCCCAGAAACTCAAACACATCTGGAATTTCACAATGACACTGAGAGAAACTCTCTCTAGAGGAGAGCTGGACTCATTCGACAGTGGCAGTGATGAATGTAAATAGGAGACAGAGTCCAGGAAAGTGTTTGCTTTTATAAACACATTTCTGGCCACTGTTAAATGATGTGGATGCTGGTTTAATTATTATTTCTGTCTATTTGGAGAGCTGAAATGGCTTGAAAAGATTTAGATTTTGGCATTTGTTCTGCTTTCGACTCGCATTTCACTGTATAATATCCTCCTCTGGACAGTGTTGGGAAGGTTACTTTGGAAATGTAATAGGTTACAGATTACAAGCTACCCTACTTAAAATGTAATAAGTAGTGTAACTTTTCTATTACTTTGTAGCGTCTGGACCAATCAAAAACAATTTTTCATTTGATTTAAAAGCAAAACACGCGCAACGCGTGTATGTATTTGTACTGATGCAGAATAGTACAGTCTAGCGCATTTCACACAAGCTGCTAGATTCACTTTCACCAGAAAGTCGTTTGGTATCGGGGCATTTTAACGAGTACAGGAGCTCAGTATCGGCCCGGTATCGGTGCATCCCTAATAAAAATCCATTCACTCCCTTTTCGCATTAGTTTTGTTTTTAATGGTAATGCGCCACTGAATACACCTAAATTCGTTTAGCAAATAATTTTACTCCAGAATGCTTTCTGAATGAGGGACAATTCAAGGCAGGTTTTGTTAAAAAGTTAAAAATCAGGGATAGATCAGTACCCATTGTTCGTGATCCAGCTCCACCTCCAGAAGAAGTCAGTCTGACACTTTATATTTTTTAAGATTATTTACAAATCGCCTTTGCTCTTCCACAGAAGAAAGGGGCGGGTGAGCAGAGCTCATTAGCATTTAAAGGGACATGCCCTTTGCCCAAATGAGTCGCTGTGAACAGAGCAAGGTAAAAAGGGTGTTGTTTTACAAGACCACTGAGGAATTTTAACCAAAGTATGTTGCAGACCGTTCATGAAGACCCTAAAGAATCATACCAACTTGTGGAAGATCAATGTCCCCTTTGAAGCACAACCACCACAAAATCAGACTTACTTTGAGATCATTCTGAGGTTAAATACATATTTAAAACCGTAACAAGAAATATTTGATCAGCTATGATACTGTTTTTGGAATCAAATCTTTACATAGCTATGACAGTAAACACTGGAATCTAATGATGTCTTGGAAAAAAAACAGTTAATCTTTAAAAAATTAAGCATAGCTATACATAAACCCATGTAGGAAATAAAAGAGTTATCGAATAAGCTTGTTCTAAACTTCTGAAACATTGGTGTTTCATATTTTAGAGCAGTCACTGCAATTTATGAAAGAAATCAATTAAAGCTGTATGTGGGAAAAAAGCAGATGTAACCCGCTTTGTAATCCTTAACATTATCATAAGTAACTAATTTAATTACACATTTTTTCTCAGTAACTGTAACTGATTACAATTACTTTTATTTTGTAATTTAATTACGTAATTCCATTACATGTAACTAGTTACTCCCCAACACTGCCTCTAGATTACAATACACTTCCCTGGATGAGCAAATATTGTTTAGATTGACATCCAAAATGTGGGTCTGTAAACCAAAACAGGTTGCCAGCTGCATCTAAGCCTGATTAAATAACAAACTGAATGAATGTGCAGATATCTACATGGCTCAAATATTTCTTGTGGGCACCTTTATTTACGTAATGTAAAAATATCCAACTATTTACAATCTGGCTCAACTGAAAACAAATAATTTTAATGAGGTAAACTGAATTTATTTCAATGAATAAATCAAAACAATTATTCACAATTATTAAGGAATAGTTCACACAGAAATCTAAATTTCCTTGAGATTCCGTCTCTTTCAGGCCTTCCAAGATGTAGATGAGTTTGTTTCATCATTGGAACAGATTTGGAGAAATGTAGCATTACATCACTTACTCACCAATGGATGCTCTGCAGTGAATGGGTGCCGTCAGAATGAGAGTCCAAACAGCTGATAAAACATCACAATAATCCACAAGTAAGTAATCCACAAACAAATCCATCAAGACTTGAAACTTGTAAACTGAAAACATGAGTCCTAAATCTCTAATATTAAAAGTCATCTCGTCATAATCAGGAGAGATATATGCTCATATCTATTTACAAGCCAAAACAGTCCAAAACAGTTCTAAACAAATATGTCAGCGGATTTTGATGTGAGAGGACAACAGGAGATGGACTTTTTCACAGTGTTACTATGGATTATGGACACATATTTTGGCCAGAAGTGATGGATTAAAGTTAAAAACATTTTAAGATTATATGCAGTTTTTCGCTTGAATGATTACTTGTGGGATTACTTGTAGATTGTTGCAGTGTTTTTATCAGCTGTTTGGACTCTCATTCTGACGGCACCCATTCACTGCAGAGGATCCATTGGTGAGCAAGCGATGTAATGCTACATTTCTCCAAATCTGTTCTGATGAAGAAACAAACTCATCTACATCTTGGATGGCCTGAGGGTGAGTACATTTTCAGATCATTTACATTTTTGGACGAACTGTTCCTTTAAGAAAATAACATAAACTTTGAATAATCTACATGTAGCATATTAGCTAGGAGAAATGAAACCATTAGTGAAATGTAATTAATAGGAGGTCAATTAATCAAAGATGAAATATTCATAAAGAAATATTTCAAAAAACAAATGCATGAACGTTTCGGTGAATGAGGCAGAAGGGAAGTCAGGAGAAGAAAAAGTGCAAGGTGAGGGTTGTGCTTTCTGACAGTGTCCTTCAAGAAAGGTCAGCCATCTACTTTCTTCAAGCTTCTTCCCATAAGGCATGCAAACACCGTCATCACCATCTTGGGGTTGACCTCCACAAGGTCATCGGGCAGGGCGTACACCCTGACTCCGATTTTTCGCGCCACTGAGATTGCATATCTGCGAGTGGGAAGCAGAGATACGAATAAGGTTGCTGGTGGCGAGACAACAGGCAATTTGGCGTCAGATGTGTATCAGGGTAATTTATGAGGAGCCGTGGGGGGAACTTACTTTGCATTGTTTAGCTTGTCCTCTGGCGTCAGCTCTCCGGTCTTCACCATCTCGTATTTGATGGCTTTGGGCATGATGGTGTCGATCAGATCAATCACTGGCAGGCTAGTGCTGATTGATTTATCCTGGAATGATACATTACATAGAAGGTTTAAGTGAAAAACATTTAAACTTGGGCATGTTTGATATTGAATTCATTGATAGTGAATGGGATTCACCTTGAAGCTGTTAATATACGAGCCTTTCTGGCCTTGTTTCAAGGTGTTGTTCACCCAGTCGATAATAACTTGGTCACTGACTTTTTCCCCGTCACCGATGTCAGACAGAACCTTCAGTGTGTACCTGCGGGAGGTATTCATTGTAATGAACTGACAAAATAATGAATGTCACGAATATTCAACAAAAATAGATGTGACCATAACATGACCATCCCCATATGGCATATATATATATAGTTTATATCTGTCATATATGTAGTATATATATATATATATATATATATATATATAGTTTTTTTTATAAGTTAGTACTTTTATTCAGCAGGGATGCATTAAATTAGCCAAAAGTGACAGTAAAAAAAAAAAATAAAATTTTACAAAGGAAATTTTATAACAAATAAATGCTGTTCTTCTGAACTTTCTATTCATCAAAGAATGCTGGGAAAAAATTTATTGCCGCTTCAATAAAAATATTAAGCAGCACAACTTATTTCTACCTTGATAAGAAATGTTTCTTGAGCAGCAAATCAGCATATTAGAATAATTTATATATTTATATTAATTGTAATTTTGTATTTCCTTGCCCTTTTGAAGTATATTTTGTAATATATTTTACATTTGAAGGATTATTAAATATATTTTCATTTGAAATTCAATCCGTTTACAAGATGTGTATTATATATTTGTTTTGGACATTTTTTTTGCCATATGATTTTTCGCGCCACTGAGATTGCATATCTGTGAGTGGGAAACGGAGATATGGATAAGGTTGCTGGTTGCGAGACAACATCAGATGTGTATCAGGATAATTTATGAGGAGCTGTGGGGGGAACTTACTTTGCATTGTTTAGCTTGTCCTCTGGCGTCATGTCTCCGCTCTTCACCATCTCGTATTTGATGGCTTTGGGCATGATGGTGTCGATCAGATCAATCACTGGCAGGCTAGTGCTGATTGATTTATCCTGGAATGATACATTACATAGAAGGTTTAAGTGAAAAACATTTAAACTTGGGCATGTTTGATATTGAATTCATTGATAGTGAATGGGATTCACCTTGAAGCTGTTAATATACGAGCCTTTCTGGCCTTGTTTCAAGGTGTTGTTCACCCAGTCGATAATAACTTGGTCACTGACTTTTTCCCCGTCACCGATGTCAGACAGAACCTTCAGTGTGTACCTGCGGGAGGTATTCATTGTAATGAACTGACAAAATAATGAATGTCACGAATATTCAACAAAAATAGATGTGACCATAACATGACCATCCCCATATGGCATATATATATATAGTTTATATCTGTCATATATGTAGTTTATATATATATATATATATATATATATATATATATATATATAGTT
>NW_015560618.1:1599987-1609690 GCF_001515605.1 Sinocyclocheilus anshuiensis | reverse complement strand
ATATACACACACACACACACACACACACACACACACACACACGCACACACGCATATATAATAAAAATAGAAATAAAGGTCCACCTCTAAAAGAAAGACTCAGTGGCGAGTAAGCAAGTATTAGATTCATACAAATTCATATGAATTTTCCACAAATTCGGCAAAATGTAAAATAGTTACAAATTGCCATGAGACTGTGTTGAAACCTATACTGTAAAAATAAAATACCTTCTCATTAGCTGCCAGACCAATGCAAGGGTGTGCATGGAGCTTCCTTCATTGATATTCTCACCACCGATTCCTACTAAGGAAAACTTTGCTTCCTTTTTGGCCAGTGCGACCGCATAATTACAATTCTCAAGCTACAAAACAAACATATGTCAACCAAATTAACATGACATGTATAATTCAACCCTAACAACTGCAGGTCTCCATACATAAATAGCATTTTTGATGAATAAAGCATGCATTTTGAATTCTGAACGCAGCTAGCCGGTACCCTGAGGCAGCTGTGGAAATCATTTCAACAGGGACACAAATTCAACATGTTGCAATACAGCCATATTTAATTTGCTGTCAGAAACAAACATATTTTTGATCGATTATTAATGTGATGTAAAAAAAATTAAAATCTGACTGGAATGTGAGCCAGTTGTTTAACTCATTCAGTCGCTTCTTGTACTTTTTTTTTTTTTTTTTTTTAACTCAAATATAAAACTTGAATACAAACCTTCTTCATGTTGGATCCAAGTATTGGATAGGGAGGTTTATTGACTCTAGTCCAGTTAACAGGAACCTGGATTCTCTCATACAGCTGAAGAATGACGAGACCATCGTGCAGATCACTGGAGAAGAAGACGCTAATGATGAACTTCACTCTTTTGGTTATAATGTGCTCAAGTAAAGACAATGAGTTGTGTTTAAAGGTGCAGACCACCACTGATTTGTCAGGAAGTTTCTTCATCATAACACTATATCTGCCTGTTATATCATTCACCAGATGAAAACTGTATGTATCATCACTTAATAGTTTGAAAAAGTAAGCGATAGTCCACCTTTATTGTGATAAACAGTATGATCTGCGATTTTATTCATATCTATAGCACAAATGGTACGTTACAATATTGTTATATGGCTACAGCCCCAAAAAATTTCCAGCCACTCCTTTTCATCTCTCTATTTATATAACAATAACTCCTGTTTAATCTACTACTACACTGCTAAAATAAAATAAAAGTAGGGTGCAATGTACTGCGGTAATTTAAAGGAATGTTCCATATTTTTTTAACAGGTGTTTTACTGCAATTTGGAATATCACACTTGCATTTGATTGTACTTTAGAGTTAATGTAAATGTCCATAAAATGATTGGATAACGTCCCGGTAATGAACTGCTAGGATTTATTTCCTACAGTACTACCAAAGAAAAAAAAAAAGGTCAGCTAAATTAAGTAATATAAATCTAAATGTATGCACAAGTTACAGTATATGCCCAAATTTAATACTTTGGGAAGTTTAAGCATTAGCAATAATGATGCTTGCCTTAGAAAGAACTACTAATAACAATTGTAAAGACAATATTTTGTATAGAACACCACAGTATGCCAATCTCACAACCTCCCTGCAGATCCATCATTCAGTTATGAATAAAAAGTAATAAAATAAAACAAAAGGCTTATATGTTGTGATTTTTTTGCTGTTGTTCCCTATTGGTTTATATTGTTTTTAGCTTTTCATTCCAGGGTCAAGATTAGTCCTTATGTTTCAGTTGTCACTGTAGAAAACTATGGCATTACTGTAAGCTGAAACAAATGGCTGTGTTACCTGTACAGGTGATTGACATGTGGAGCAACTCCCAGAGAATTCATCCAGTTTCTGAATGTCCTGTCCTCTCGTGTTTCCCCTGTAGTCAACGACATAACACTGTTATATCTGGTATTAATTTTGAAGATTATTATGCACTTTAGATGCATTTATTTATTTTAATATGTTGACTATTTTAATTGGATGTCCGTGTTTATACCATACTCACATAATAAGTACAAACTGTCCACCCTCTGATAAAATGAAATTGGCTATTTTTGCTGCGGTACCTTTATGATTTCTATATATAGACTGACAAATTAACATTGATATAGAAATGTGGGTAGTCATATGCTAATGATTGTGGTGTCCATAACCATAACAATTTATTAAGCTGTTGTTTTCATAAACGTGAACTAGGGATGAAGATAACTCTAAAAAAAAGCTACAGCGAAAATCCTGTTTTCCATGATATACTCTTGGTAAATAAATTTTTAATAAAGAACTTTAAATCTGAATAATAACATGATTACATGATGATAGTCTGTTGAATAATTCTGAGCTAATATTCTCTTAGTTTGCACAATAGACCTTTGTCATAATTAACAATAAAACCAGGCTGCGGACTGAATAAATAGTGTTATGAATGGAGCCAAGGGCATGATGGTAAAATAATAATTTATCTCTCTTTGCAATGTAAATGGAAGAAAAAAGGCAGTTAAGCGGGTTCTGGCAAATCTACTTATGTGTCGGATTGATGACATAGACTACTGTATTCAAGGAGACAGAATGAAGAAGATAAAGGAACAATCAGATCAGGAGGGCAGAAGAGAGATAAACAGACTGTGAGATGAACCCAATCACCCCCAATTACTGATGTCACATGCGACCCTCTAACACACACGTGCAGTACAGCCACAGCACGCCCCCTGCTGCTCACTAGGAACACTGCACATGCTTTAACTCGCCAATAAACCGCAGTAAAAACAGGCAACGTCTTCAGAACGTGCAAGAAAATCTTGATAAGATCGGTCTAGTAATTATGTATTCATGAAATGTAACCTGTAACGGAATATCTTAAAACCTCACCTATTACTTCACGTTAAGTCACTTTACATTTGAATGTTTCCTATTTTTTTTATCAGGTTTTATGAATTAAACTTGGGTTGTAAAGAGGAACAACGACTTCTTTGACATCTTCACCTCCTGTCAGCTGAGTCAC
This sequence comes from Sinocyclocheilus anshuiensis, assembly GCF_001515605.1. Taxonomy (NCBI): domain Eukaryota; kingdom Metazoa; phylum Chordata; class Actinopteri; order Cypriniformes; family Cyprinidae; genus Sinocyclocheilus; species Sinocyclocheilus anshuiensis. The sequence goes on along the minus strand of NW_015560618.1, from coordinate 1,606,667 downwards.
GCCGGATCTGTGATTTGATCTGAATGGAAACAGCGTATCCGTGTGATGCAGCTGACACAGAACAGCATACTCTGTTTACATCCAGCATCATTTGTGTTCCGAAGATGAACGAAGGTCTTACGGGTTTGAAACGACATGAGGGTGAGTAATTAATGACATAATTTTCATTTTTGGGTAAACTAACCCTTTAATCTTATTATCTTAATAATAATACAAATAATAATAGTTTTCTGCACCGAGGTAATTTTATAAGAAAAATAGATGCTCAAAAATATCCTAGGAAACAATCTACTAACAAACTAACTAACTATTATTATTATCATCATCATCATCATCATCATCCAGCTTTGTGTCAGAAACAACAACAGCAACAACAACAACAACAACAATAATAATAATAATAATAATAATTTTCTGCACACAAAATTTTATAAGAAAAACAGATGTCTCAAAAATATCCTAGGAAACTAACTAACTATTATTATTATTATCATCATCATCCAGCTAATAATACTAATAATTATTGTTATTATTATTACTACCAGGCTTTGTGTTAGAAAAAGAAGAAGAAGAAGAAGAAGAATAATATGTTGATGGTGAAGATAATACAACCATTATGACAGGCGGATGAATTGCAAAATAAAGATTAAAATATGATGGACTTCTTTTTAAACTTGTATGTCATTATGAATGTATTATAAGTGCTTTCATGGATGTAGTTGTTTGAGTATGTTTCTTGTTTTGATCATAGGAAACATCTGCTTGGTAATTCAGACAGGATGTGAGCTCAGATGTAGAGCAAAGACAACGCAGCATCATTCATCACAGGCAGTCAACAAGCTCTCTGAAACACTAGAGAGCCCCTGACTGCATACAGAACACCTTTCTTGCATCACATGTTTGGCACATTCACATATAAGAATAATGCAACTCACCTGCAATTGTATAATCAATGCCATTACTGGCGGGTCGGTTCAAGGCCGGGTACATGTTGAAAAGATTGGCTACAAAGGCGATGTTGAGCTTATGGTTTCCTGCCACCACATCATTGGGAGTGACAAACTGTCTGCAGTCCAGACGATCCGCCTGCTTCAGCATCAGCTCTGCGCGCCTTTCATCATCACTCTCCTAAAACAGACAGTTATTAAACCTAAAGAACTAGAGATCTGAAGCATTGCTCTAAAGCAGGTGATTATCTAAAAGACATCTGCTACTACGTGATTAATGGATGTTCTGTAGCACAATAATAGGACAATATGAGGGTGTAACATTACAAACAATACACTTTACACCCACATTCAGTCACTTTCTTGGGCATGAAAAATAGACTGTTTGCATGATTTTTTCCATGAAGCATAAACATTGTTTTGCACAAAATTGAGATACTAGTTATTAATTTTTGAATCAGTTTTTTAATCACATAGTTGCGCTATATGTCGACGCACTAACCACAAGGCTATCGGCGCCGACATAAGACAGATTTTTAAACTCAAATTACAGTTTGCATTGCTTGAATAAAATGTAAGTGGTTCTTGCTTATACAAAACCTGTTGTGCTGTTATGTGCTTTCAGGGTACTCTAGGTGATTGTTAGGCCATTAAATTATTTAAAAATTATACTTTCACCAGTTTTAGAGTAAAATTCAATAAGTCATTTGGGGTGTCAATAGTAATGAGAATCACCATTGAGAATAACTGATAAAAACCCCTCAGGAGTAAAACATTCAAATGCATTATGATGAGAATTATTGTAGTATTAATGTGGTTAATTGTCATGAAAATAATTCCACATTTTTATTTTATAAGATTTACAAAATAAAATTTCACATGTATGTAATGAGCAACATGATTTTTTAATCTTTTTGTTTTTATTTACTTTTATTTATCTTTTTTTGAAGTAAATTGTGATAATATGTTCTTCATGGTATTTTGGCATATCATTCATGTCTGTAGCCCTAACTAACGATGCATGATAAATTAATTACATAGGCTTAAGGGTTTCGAAATATAGGGTAACACTTTATTTTAAGGTGTCCTTATTACACATGCTGCATGTACTTACTATTATAATAACAATTAATTATGCATAATTACATGCAAGTAGGCCTAACCCTAATCCAAAACCTAAGCATAAACCTAACCATATAGTAAGTACATGTAGTTAATTAATATTACTCAGTTCTTAAATGTATAATTACACTGTAACAGTGAATTTTGAATTTTGCCCCACAAATAGTTATATTCTACCCAGAATTCGCCTGACCTTAAAGATCTCAATAATTTCAAACGACAGACAACAAAACTGCAGTGCGTGCTTATGATAAACAAAAGATTATCATGTGGTGATATGGATGCTAGTTTGTGTTAGCTATATAGCTAAAGCAGGTCTTAAAGATAATAAAGATCAAGGAAATGCATTTCTGTCAGCAGGACCACTATCGTCAAAGATGACTGAAAATTTTGGATTGGCGTTATGGTTCTGTTCTGGGCAAACACTCTCTGCCCATCCATGCAGCAATAACCCGCTAGAGTAAACAGAACAGAACCAACATTAATGAGCAGATAGCATTAATGTTCTAAGTGACAATTTAATGTAACAACATGATTCAGGATAAAGAGTCTGACTCAACGAGGAATACTGAATGCCAAGTCCTGACTGTGGATGAGAGGAGGAGCTGGGGATGGAGAAGGGTAACTGGCTCCTGAGCAAAGTGATAAGCTGCTGAATAATACTGAATGGACCTTATATAAGGAAGTAGTGATAGGCGTCATATTCCTTTCGGTAGACGTGGGTCAGCTGAGAGTCACTAACGTGATATGTGGTGAGATGTGCAGCGAAATGTGACCTGGACAAGGTATTTGTTGTATTTTGGGGTGTCAAAATCAAAAAGGGATTCGAAAAATAGTAATAGTGAATTTTTCACCACAAATATGTATAATCTAAAGACAAATAAACCAGCCCAATTCTGATTTACAAAAACAAACCCAGCACTCATAACAGCTCACACTTTTTTAGGTCCTTGTTGTTTTTTGTTCTCGTATTTCCCTTGACTTTGGGCAGCAATCAGTGTTGGGTGTCAAAAAGTTAGCCTATTTCTTATCTGCACTACATCATGTCATTAAGTGCTGGAGCAAACGTTGACACAGGAAACAAATCAGCATGTTGACTTCCTCAGTAAAAATGCGAAGGCCGCTGACCAAACCTTCAGAATGACTTACACTGAAACCAGACATGTCAATGTCAATCCTCATCTCGTCATCCCCGTCTCCTTTAGGCGAGATTTGATTAAGCAGGTGGAAATATGCCCTGGAGTCCTGAAAGCAGAAAAAGGCTCTGTTTAGTTACATAAGTCAATCTTAACTGACATGCAAATGACAGCTCAAAGGGTTTGATGTCAAACCAGATCAAAGGCTGGGCTTTTATACTGCCTATAGGCTTTCATATCTAGACCTGTGATTAATTTACTCAGCATATAACCCATACGGTATATACTTTAAATATATATTTAAAAAAATATATTAACATGTATGTACATATATGTTTCTTAAAGGGGTCATATGATGTTGCTAAAAAGAACATTATTTTGTGTATTTGGTGTAATGAAATGTGTTTATGCGGTTTAAGGTTAAAAAAACACATTATTTTCCACATTTGCTCATAGAAAGAATACTACTTAAACACTTGTTTAATAATGTCAAAGGGAAGCTTGATCAGTGTCAGTTTGCATATAAACAAGGTAGCAGTACCGAGGATGCAGTGGCTGCCTTAGTGCACATTGTTACTAAACATCTAGACAAAAGCAACTCTTATGTTAGAGCATTATTTCTTGATTTTTCATCTGCGTTTGATACTATTCAAGTTAACACCCGTGTGTCTAAACTAATACAGTTAGACGTGAACCCATACTTAATTAAATGGTACCTCTCTTTTCTCACCAATAGAACCAAAAGGGTTAAAGTGAACAATGTCCTGTCAACAGAAGTAAAAACAAATGTTGGTGTACCTCAGGGTTGTGTAAGCTCTGCTATGTTATTTACTCTGTATACAGATGACTGTCTAGTAAACAGGAATGACCAATGTATTTTAAAGTACTCCGATGATACTGCGTTAATATCATTATTGAATAACCAAGAGTGCTTAGAACAGCATCAACAGGGGGTAAACAAATTGGTCGAATGGTGTGACAACAATGCCCTCAGTATTAATAAAAAAAAAACTGAGGAGATAGTATTAGGGCCTGTTGCTGACATTCATACAACACCTGTTGTTATACATGAAGAGAACATCAAACAAGTAGAAGCATATAGGTACTTAGGAGTATGGATAGACAAAACACTATCATGGATAGATCATATAGTATCTGTAAAAAATCAATGCAAAGAATTTACTTTCTCCGTAGATTGAGGTCATTTGGAGCAAGAAAGCAGATTCTTTTATTGTTTTTTATGTCTGTAATCATGAGTGTCTTGCAGTACTGTAATTCGGTTTGGTATATGAGTCTATCTGTTAGTCTAAAAACAAAGCTAATGAACTTACTAAAAATGTGCTCCAAAATTGTGGGTCAGCCACTTCAAAAAGCATATGAACTATTTTACCATAATAATCTTGTAAGATTAGCTAATAACATTGTTTCTGAACCTAATCATGTGTTGTATAATGAATTTGTATTGTTGCCATCTAATCGACGATATAAGGTCCCAAGATACAGCCGAATTAAGTTAAAGAATTCATTTGTACATCAAGCTGTATTAGCGCTGAATAACTCATATAAAAAGTAAATGTCCTTTTTGTCCAAAGGAATGTAAAGATTATAGACCCATAGCCCTCACTTCAGTAATTGGCAAAAGTTTAGAAAGAATACTACATAAACACTTGTTTAATAATGTCAAAGGGAAGCTTGATCAGTGTCAGTTTGCATATAAACAAGGTAGCAGTACCGAGGATGCAGTGGCTGCCTTAGTGCACATTGTTACTAAACATCTAGACAAATGCAACTCTTATGTTAGATCATTATTTCTTGACTTTTCATCTGCGTTTGATACTATTCAAGTTAACACCCGTGTGTCTAAACTAATACAGTTAGACGTGAACCCATACTTAATTAAATGGTACCTCTCTTTTCTCACCAATAGAACCCAAAGGGTTAACGTGAACAATGTCCTGTCAACAGAAGTAAAAACAAATGTTGGTGTACCTCAGAGGGTTGTGTAAGCTCTGCTATTTACTCTGTATACAGATGACTGTCGAGTAAACAGGAATGACCAATATATTTTAAAGTACTCCGATGATACTGTGTTAATATCATTATTGAATAACCAAGAGTGCTTAGAACAGCATCAACAGGGGGTAAACAAATTGGTCGAATGGTGTGACAACAATGCCCTCAGTATTAATTAAAAAAAAACTGAGGAGATAGTATTAGGGCTTGTTGCTGACATTCATACAACACCTGTTGTTATACATGAAGAGAACATCAAACAAGTAGAAGCATATAGGTACTTAGGAGTATGGATAGACAAAACATTATCATGGAGAGATCATATAGATAGTATCTGCAAAAAATCATTGCAAATCTACTTTCTCCGTAGATTGAGGTCATTTGGAGCAAGAAAGCAGATTCTTTTATTGTTTTTTATGTCTGTAATCATGAGTGTCTTGCAGTACTGTAATTCGGTTTGCTATATGAGTCTATCTGTTAGTCTAAAAACAAAGCTAATAAAAATGTTAAAAATGTGCTCCAAAATTGTGGGTCAGCCACTTCAAAAAGCATATGAACTATTTTACCTTGTAAGATTAGTAAGATTAGCTAATAACATTGTTTCTGAACCTAATCATGTGTTGTATAATGAATTTGTATTGTTGCCATCTAATCGACGATATAAGGTCCCAAGATACAGCCGAATTAAGTTAAAGAATTCATTTGTACATCAAGCTGTATTAGCACTGAATAACTCATATAAAAAGTAAATGTCCTTTTTATTTTTTTATTTTTTTATGTATGTGTGAAAGCTCTGCATTCTGTGTTGTTTAAAGTATTGAGTATTGTAACCTTGAGTGAACCTGCTGTAACGTAAGACAAATTTCAGACTCAGTCTGACTGTATCGTATATCGTATCGTAGGTAACTAGACTAGACTATCGTTTATGTAGATTTTATTTATTTATTTTTTAATTATTGAAGACAGCGTGTTAACTAAATTGTTACAAGGTAATTTAAGGTCATTTTATTTACTGATATTACTAATTAGTGTCACAATTATAATTAATAAATGGCTATAAGACAACAACAACAACAAAAACCCTAACATGAAAACCCATTATAAACGAGGCATTTATTGCATCCAGTGGGGACATAATTACGGATTATAATGACATATACGGTCTTTTTACGCATTGCATCGTGCCGCGTGAACATAAAACCATGTCTGCATTTGTGATAGGAGAAATGCCAAACAACAAGCGCTACTCTACACTGCTCACGAAGCAGATATCGTCCTCTTTTGGAACGCCAAACAAAGTAGTTTCGCTTTCACAACGAAACACACAGCGTCACACACGGCGGGCTTGAGTGAGGGGAGGCCGGCGGCTAGAGTGAGGAACAGCTAGGGGCTTGCGGCAACCACATGTAACGACCCCGGGCTGGACTCCGCTTCGTCCACGGTGAAAGCCGATCCGGCGATC